>NC_068983.1:107639612-107641477 GCF_001194135.2 Octopus bimaculoides | reverse complement strand
TATATATATATATATATATATATATATATTTATATACACTTATTTATGGGTTAAGGCTACCATTGGTTTCATGTTAAGGGAAAAATCCCTAAGCAATTAATAAGCCTGCCACCATTGAAATATTGAGCACTCAGTCTCATTGTTTGATATTAATGTGTATATGTATGTGTGTGTGTATGTCTGTGTCTGTGTGTTTGTCCACCACCACTTTGACAACCACTGTTAATTTGCTTATGTCCCTGTAACTTAGTGATTCAGCAAAAAAGACTAATAGTATAAGTACTATGATGAAAAAATAGTCTGTGGTCAATTTGTTTTACTAAACCCTTCAAGATGGTGCCTCAGCATGGCTGCAGTCAAAGATAATGAAATTATGAAAAACACTTTTATCAAGACATGGCACTGAGCCATTTGTAAGAATTTTGTAAAGCCTTAGATCATAACTTTTAAAATCCACAGTGTACCTAAATATCCCTTTAACCCACAATTGTTGTACTGCTGTTGTGCACTGTTGAGAACCACTGAATTAAATATTCATTGTCTGATTAAATCATTAAGATCCATAACTTTCTTTACTCTTTCATCCACAGTTTTCAGTACAATCTTTCATTTATGGATCAGCAAAGGGAAATAAATAATAAATACAGAAGTTACTTGAAATAACTTAGAGAAAAACTATATAAATATGATCAAACATCCAATATTGTTTAAAAGTTTTCAGAGTAGTCCAGCTAGTTTCCAATCATCCTTATATACAATATTTTCAAAATATTCATATCTATTCTCACCAGATGAACATAGTGAAAACAAGTATCTGCTTATTGAGATTCTTTAGATCTAGTTTTCATGTATCTGTTATATATACATATCATAGATCATATCAAACTACTACTTTTCAAGTTCAATATTGCATTGTCATTCAGTATATCGCTTCTAGCATAAGCACATAACATTTCTACATGTACATACACAGAGACATGGACTTTTCATAGAAAATAAATTCTCTGACTATACTGCTAACATAAATTTCCCAAAGTTTTTCCATGAATATAAAGTAAAGATTCCATCCAACTTATTGAAACAGAGAAATATAGCAGCTAGTATAGAAATATTTATTTAATTACTTTTTATATGAATATTATTGCAGAATCATTTTCTGTAAAGTTTTGTTTAATTTTACCTTAATGGCAGGCAGTATATCACATACGGATGAAATCATTCCCCTTCCAGATGTAACTCAGAACTTAAAATCTCAGAAAGGCATCATGTCAGACTTGAAACTATTTTCTTGCTTCACTCTCTCAAACTCTGCCACATTAATAACTTAGCTCATTTGATAATATAACAACCCTCACAGTAAACAAATATGGAACTGTAAATAAAGAAACAGGATTCTTAGCCTGCAGTAAAATGGTTGGTTTGTTCTGAAAGTAACTGAAAGTTTGTAGAGCACTGCTGTCATCCAGTAAGCAATAAACTGAATGCAGCTGTGAAAATTACACTCTTCACACTATTGTGCACTGTTAATGAGACATTTCGCTTTCTTTTCTTTCAGCGAAATTATTTTAGTATTAAATTACTGCAAATATTTAAGAGAAAGTCTGTCATGTAGACATGCAAAGATAGACAGATAGGGAGAGATTATTTCAATGTATTTCAACAATTTTTATTATAACTACATTGAGGCAACTTAATGTAAACACCTAGAATGAATAAAACTAAACATTATCCTCTTTAACATAAATATTTATCTCAGGTGTAAAATAATTTCCTCTACACATAAAATAATGAAGTGTTCAAAAATTTCTCAGACTGTCTCTTATATATCAATATATATATATATATATATATATATATATATATAT
>NC_068983.1:107637449-107639602 GCF_001194135.2 Octopus bimaculoides | reverse complement strand
TATATATATATATATATATATATATATATATATATATTTGTCTACTTATGTATGTAACAAACTGTAATCAAGTGATGGTAATGATAAGTGCAGTTTGTTTGTTTTGCAGATAGTTATAATTTTTACATGTGAGAAAATATGAACCTACACCTGTCACCTCTTACTGTTTATCAGCCTCTAGCAAGCTCAGTGCCCACCACCAAATCATTCTGTCTATGCTGCATTAAGTTCTTCTAGGTAAGTGGAGCAAAACCCAAGTAGAATGAAGGGCAAAAAGCCTTTGCTCCAGGACACAGATTGAAAGGGGTGTCAAATTTCCTCTGGTACATTATACATATTAAGATGTGGGGCACCAAAAGTGTATTTACAGGCAGGCAAATATAGTGAGAACCCTCACTATGCAACTGGACATGACAATTGAAACACTTTCATTTTTATTATCTTGATTAAAAGTATAAAACATAACAACAAAAGCTATGTATTGCAGTATTATTGGCATTTTGTTGATTAGGAAAACTTCAGCTATTATCTTTCTTGAAACCCACTTGCAAGTTTTATTATAAGTGTCTCAATACTCAGTTAGCACAGAAGTAAACTGAAATAAACTGTTGGGTGAACTACAAATAACATAAGAATTTACAAATTCCTATGCTATTGCAATGCATTAGTATTACATTAAGATCATCGTCAGTTTTAGCTCCACTACCTAAACTCAATTATGTCTTAAATCTATTATTTCATTGAAAAATATAATGTAACACAATACAATCATTTCTTGTCAGTTAAACTAAAAAATATTTTATCTTTATTGCATAATCAATTCAGAGATGCATAGAAATAAAGCTTTTGTTGATGGATAATTCTTCTTAAATCATAAATGTATTGCAAAACATTATAAGACCATAATTGTTTCCTAAAAGCTCAAACAATTCTTCAGCCTTTGCAAAAAGGAATTTGGACACTTACAGTTGCAACAGAATGGAAAGGCAAAAGCCAATACAGCTTGGCACCAATCCCATTACAACTCATTTCTACAGCTGAGTGAACTGGAGCAACATGAAATAAAGTGTCTTGCTCAAGAACACAAAACACAACCTGATCTGGGAATAAAGCTCACTACTTCGTGGTTGTGAGGCCACTACTCTAACTACTGAGTCATGCATTCACACACACACACACCACACACACATATATATACATGTCTAATCAAGATACCACAAAGAAGGATGGAAAATTATACATCTTCAAATTTTATTTATTGAGGTATTATTCTCATCAAAGTCCAATCCATTCTTCTTTATGATATCATGATTATATACCCTGTATGCTATGTGAGATTCAATGAAGCAAACTCAAGATTTATCTATCAAGTGAAGTACAGTTTAATTATTTATCTTAAACAATTCTAAATGTTCTCTATCATTCAATGTGCTTAGCCAGATCTGGATAATATCAGAATGCTAATAAGGTACCGGCCTGGATTTCAAATCCCTATTCCTTTATGTTATATATAAGTGTGACTATATATATATATATATATATATATATATATATATATATATATGAAGTTAAAAATATGTCCAGTCATAGAGTGACCAATGGTTTCACATACACAAAGCACTTAGCTTTATAGACAACTCATCAGACTCCAATGTCCAATGGCCACAGGCATATAACCTCTCTTCAGACTGAAGGTAGAAAACCAATTTGGAATCTAAAAAATAATATCCACTGTCTGAGCCTAAAACTGGACAGGTTATCACCCTTAGACTGGTCCGGTCAGAAAATATGTGCCCTTAGGTTTGTTCCAGTCCACAAATAATTTTTACAGACCTAATCGACGAATGGGGAATCCCATGCCTGCAAAAGGTAGTGTTTGGAACGGGGACAGGGGCTATAGATCTCATGTCTTGTGTTTAAGAGAGACTTCAGGTCCAGCAAGTCTTTAACAATCCCTGCCCACTCTACTGTGCAAAGTTTGCATCGTTTTCACTTGTTTATATAGAATCCTGGCTGCTCTATGATCCTCCATTTAATTTCATATGGAATTCCTTCATCCTTAATGTGCCACACGTGGTTGGCCTGAGAGGTGATGTAATGTTTTTCTAGAACCTTAAAGGAGGACCTGTTTATATATATATATATATATATAT
>NC_068983.1:107625660-107633248 GCF_001194135.2 Octopus bimaculoides | reverse complement strand
CGTTTTCGTGCGGGTGACACGTAAAAGCACCCACTACACTCTCTGAGTGGTTGGCGTTAGGAAAGGCATCCAGCTGTAGAAACTCTGCCAAATCAGACTGGAGCCTGGTGTTGCCATCCGGTTTCACCAGTCCTCAGTCAAATCGTCCAACCCATGCTAGCATGGAAAGCGGACGTTAAACGATGATGATGATGATGATATATATGTGTGCATGTGTGTATGTATATATATGATGGCCTTTTCTACCATTTCTTTGTACAAATTTCAGCTCACAAGGCATTACATAAAATTTAAAATTCATTCCACTATGACATACCCTTGAAATATTGAAAAATTCCTCACTTTTTGCTATCTATACTATGTAAAAATTTTTGCATATCATTGGAAATATTCCAATTTAACTGAAATATTCAATATACTGAAAAGTTAAAACCAATTACACACTTTCTGTCATAAGGAATTACTCAAATCATTCATATACAATTAAGTAGTTTACTAAAGGCAATCCTCAATTCCCTTGTTAATCTGAGGAGGATGCGCAGTGCCCACAGCCCATTCCAGATTATCCAGCTATGGAAAAGAGGTTGGCAGTAATGTTCACTTTAAGTTGTTGAAGATTAGTCACTGAGGGGAGAAATGAAGGAAAAAAAGTTCTAGGATAAGGTAGTTCTTGGAAAGATAGAAGAAAAGATTAAAAAAGCATGGCTATGTGGTTAAAGAAGTTCACTTCACAACCACTTGGTCTCAGGTTAAGTCCCACTGTGTGATACCTTAGGCAAGTATTTTTCTATTATAGTCGTTGGCCTACCAGTTCTTTATAAGTGAATTTAGCAGATGGAAACTGTGAGAAGCAGGTCGTGTGTGTGTGTGTGTGTGTAAGTGAGTATTTGAGCATTTTTGTGTTTGTCTTTGCCTCCTCACCACTTATCAACCAGAGTTTGTTTGTTTACGTCTCCTTCACCCAGCACTTCAGTAAAGGAGATCTATAGGATAAGTACCAGATTCCAAAAAATAAGCACTAAAATTGATTCATTTAGCTAAACCCTTCAACTTGTTGTTCCAGCATGGCCACAGTCCAATGACAAACAATTAAAAATGAAAAGTATTTAGAATGAATCAAGACATTTGATACCAGGAAGTGAATCCTGTGGACTTGAATAAAATGCAGTTTAGTTTATGGCTGTGAAGAAGCATTGCTTAGTGGTTAAGGTACTTGGTTTATGATCATAAGATTGTGAGTTCAATTCCCAGCGATGCATTGTACCCTTGAGCAAGTCACTTTATTTCATGTTGCTCTAGTTCACTCAGATGGTAAAAATGAGTTGTACCTGTATTTAAAAGGGCTTGCTTTGTCACACTCTGTGTCTTGCTGAATCTCCCTGAGAACTACATTAAGGGTACATGTATTTGTAGAGTGCTCAGTCATTTGCACATTAATTTCACAAGCAGGCTGTTACATTGATCAGATCAACTGGAACCCTTGTCATCATAACCGATGGAGTGCCGTATATATATATGTAGTTTATGGTATTAGAAATAAGAGACACAGCTCAACGTTTGTAGAAAGTCAAGAGCATGAAGGCTTCTGATCAACCACAATACCACAACTAAAGTTCCTTTTATCCAAGTTTACTTTATACAAGTCACAAATCACATAGTTGTTATCTATCACATAGTTATTATCTCGCAAAAAGAGAAGTCTATAAAGAAAATAGGAGATTAGAGGACAAAGAAAGAGAATGTGTGTATATGAGTACACACGTGTGTGGTGTGTATACTATTATATTTATTTAAGCTAAGAGAGAGTTACTACAAATGTTCAACATAGAAAAGATAGCTCACGTCTCACTGATAGTTATCTTACTAATTTGCATTACAATTTTTCAATAGGTGTCATTAAGTGTTTTCCATGATATCTCACAGTCGTCATTTAAGTTTATATCATGTAGAGTTTAGTCATTATCAAAGATTACATGGGGTGTCATACACGTCGATATCATAAATTATGACATCTGCTGCAAAGCCATTTCATATAATTCACACCAGAGCGGAAAATGGACATAAAATGGTGGTGGTGGTGGTGGTATAAGCATATATACAGTAGTTTAGGTTCAATGCAACGACATGACAATTTGAACAACTATTTTTTACCATCGTATTGGACTGACCAATATTTTGCAAGTGAAATCTAAACAGAAGAGCTGAAGTCCATATAAAGACATATATACATACATATGCAACACACACGCATGCGCACACATACATGTATGTAAATGTATATATATATATATATATATATATATATATATATATATATTCATCATAGTCCTCCAGGAAATAACAGAGAAATTCAAGACAGGATGCCCCGGCCCATCAGGAATCACTGCAGAGATGGTCAAAATATCTGACAGTGTCGGCTATAGCCTAGTCACCCATATAGTTAACCAGGTGATACATGAAGGAGCCGTACCCAATGATTGGTGTAGCAGCACCATAGTCAACTGCTACAAAGGTAAAGGTGATGCTTTACCTTTGTAGGAATTCAAGACAGGATGCCCCTGTGAGCTCCTCTATGCTGATGACTTTGCTCTAATTACTGAGTCACTATCAGAACTAGAGGAAAAGTTTCAGGTGTGGAAGCAAGGATTAGAATCGAAGGATTAGAGTCAACCTAGCAAATGCCAAAGTCTTAATAAGCAAGAAGGCAATCCCTTCAGGTAGATGACCCTGCTCAATCTGTAGAAAAGGCATAGGTAGAAACTCTATAAGATGTACCCAGTGTAAGCTATGGACACATAAGAGGTACAGCAATATCAAAGGAAGGATAACTGGGAAGATAGTTTTTGTGTGTGGTAAATGCTCAGGAGCAATAAACACTGAAAATGTGCAGAGAACAGCTTCTGTCACATTTCTGGGGGAAAAACTATGAGTAGTTGATAGCTTCCATTACCTAGGGATCCAAGTCAGTAGTGGGGGTGCATGCTCTGAAAGTTTAGCTGCTAGAATAAGAATAGCCTGGGCAAAGTTCAGAGAGCTCCTACCACTGCTGGTGACGAAGGGCCTCTCGCTCAGAGTAAAAGGTAGACTGTATGACACATGTGTGCGAACAGCCATGCTACATGGCAGTGAAACATGGGCCATGACTGTTGAGGGCATGTCTAAGCTTGCAAAGAATGAAGCTAATATGCTACGCTGGATATGTAATGTCAGTGTGCATACATGACAGCGTAAGCACCCTGAGAGAAAAGTTGGACTTAAGAAGCATCAGATGTGGTGTGCAAGAGAGATGACTGCTCTGGTATGGTCATGTATTGTGAATGAATGAAGACAGCTGTGTGAAAAAGTGTCACACCCTAACAGTTGAGGGAACCTGTGGAAGAGTTAGACCTAGGAACACCTGGGATGAGGTGGTGAAGTATGATCTTTGAACATTGAGCCTCACCAAGGCAATGAGAAGTGACCAAAACCTTTGGAGATAAGCTGTGCTTGAGAAGACCCGGCAAGCCAAGTGAGATCATAACCGTGGCCTATGTCAGTGCCATATAACAAGCCCATTTAAGAGTACCCTTTAATCATTGGACAATAAACTATGCTTGTAAAGACCTGTTGAGGCAAGTGAAATCGTTGTCATGGCCGATGACAGTGCCACCTGTTTGACACCCATGCCAGTGGAACGTTAAAAGCACCATTTGAGCATGATCATTACCAGGGCCTCCGACTGGCTCCCGTGCCGGTGGCATGTAAAAGGCACCATTCGAGCATGATCATTGCCAGTGCCACCGGACCCATTACACTCTGAAAGTGTAGAAGCTGCCTCTTTCTATTTGCCTCCAAAGATTATGGAAAGGCTTTTGATAGCACTAAAATGAATAAGGGGCTAAAGTCTCAGGAGATGCAAGAAGTTGAGGTACAAAAACTCAAACTGCCCAAGGAAGTGAACTTAGGATGTACTATAGCTCTACTGTCACTACCCATAAGTTTTTCAGTCAGTCAGAGTGTTAAATAAGGAGTGTGTTTCAAATTTCATTACAGACATTAACAGGAAAAGTGGTATTAAAAATAAATGTGTGTATGTATATGTATATGTATGTATACATATATATATATATATATATATATATATATATATATATATATATATATATATATATATATATATATACATATACACACACATAGATACATTTATTTTTAATACCACTTTATATATATACATATACACACACACAAAATATACAGATCAATGCAGGATGTGAAAATGGTCTTTGTGAGCAATAAAGTTTCTTGTATATTCCATTTTCCATCTCTATCATTTGTTCTATACTCAACATACACTGAAGAATTCCCAGTGTAGATCCAGCAATAATTGTATTAACACTATGGATGACGTCAGTGGACTGTGGATGAAGCCGTGAACGTGCTTCATCGGTTTACTATTAGAAACATAACCAACACTTAAATATTCACTTACACATACACACATATATATGTATGTGTGTATATATATATATATATATGTACACACACATACATACATACATATATATCATCATCATCATCATCGTTTAACGTCCGATTTCCATGCTAGCATGGGTTGGACGATTTGACTGAGGACTGGTGAAACCAGATGGCAACACCAGGCTCCAATCTAAATTTGGCAGAGTTTCTACAGCTGGATGCCCTTCCTAACGCCAACCACTCAGAGAGTGTAGTAGGTGCTTTTACGTGTCACCTGCACGAAGGCCAGTCAGGCGATACTGGCAACGGCCACGCTCGAAATGGTGTCTTTTATGTGCCACCCGCACAATATGCCACCCGCATATGTATATATATATATATATATATATATATATATATATATATATATATATACATACAGTATATATATATACATACATACAGTATGTTGATGCAAACAGGAAAAAATAGAACCCAACATACGAGTATATTCTTTTATTCTTTTATTCTTTTACTTGTTTCAGTCATTAGACTGTGGCCATACTGGAGCACTGCCTTAGCATATGTATATTTTTATTAATATTTAACAGAGTGACCCAAAGTCCAAAGCATGAAATATTCTGACCTTGAGTCACTCATCATCATCATCGCCGTTGTTTAATGTCTGCTTTCCATGCTGGCATGAGTTGGATGGTTTGACTGAGGGCCGGTGAGCCACAAGGCTGCACCAGGCTTCAATCTGTTCTGGCAAAGTTTCTACAGCTGGATGAAAGTCTGCAGCTGCTAAATCTAGTGAAGAGAGTGGGTGTGGAAGTGATACTATGTTGTTTTTAGCAAGAAATTGAAGACTGAATAGAGCTCAGTGACGGGGTGCATTGTTGTTGTGAAGAATCCAATTCCTTGCACTCCACAAATCCAGTTGTTTTTGCTGAATGTCCTTCCTCAACTGCTTCAAAACGTCACAGTAGAACTCTCCATTGACAGTCTGGCCTTGAGGGATGAATTCTTGATCTACAATACCAGGGATATTAAAAAAAGCTGTGAGCATTCTCTTGATTGACCTGAGGGTCTATCATACCTTTGAAGCGCCCATGCCACTCAAAACATTGCTGCCAAAGCAAGTTCAATGTCTCTGTTGCAGACTTCTCAAGTTTAACACGAAATTTCATGACAAGACTAGCAGACTACGTGATCACAAAAGAACAAATTTCACAACTTGTGAAGTGAACACAGTGAAGTTACTCAGCACACTGTCTCTTGAAGATCACTGCTAGCTCTCACTGTGCACGCAACCATATGCTGCCATCTGTTGGCACGCTGCAGAACTAGTCTAGGAGTTTCTTGATATCACCTTGTATAATCAAGTAGTGTTCTTGTGCATGTACAAATGGGCTGATAATTGTCTTTCTCATAGTAATATCATAATAAATAATTACCAGCTTATTTGGACACAACACTGGACTACTACTTGACCATACTACACTAACTTTTGAGATCTCATTCGTTTGTTTCACAATCTTAATAGCACCTTTTGCATGAAATCTATAGCATGAACATTATACACACACTTGCTTATAATAGGTTATACTGTATTATACACTCTTTGTCTTATATTGGCTTCAAATGTTGGCACAAGGCCAGCAATTTTTGGGTGGGGGCATGGCTTAAGTCGATTATACTGACCTCAGTACTCAACTGGTACTTATTCTATTGACTCTAAAAGGATGAAGGGCAAAGTTGACCTTGGCAGAATTTGAACTCAGAACATAAAGGCAAGCAAAATGCCACTAAGCATTTTTCCCATGGTGCTCACAATTCTACCAGCTTACTGCCTTACTTCTTATCTTATATTAGTCTACTTGAATACATACATAATAACATCATAATAAATGACTACCAGCTCATTTAGGTACACTATATAACATTATTGCATGTAATGTTCCTCACCAAATTTTCAAATACTATTCACTTCTCCATTTTTTTTCAGTATCCTTTACATGAGCTATAATATATATTTTTATTTTTTTTTATTTTGTTTAGGTAACAGCTTACAATCTTTTATTTTAACATCTATAAAAAAATTAGTCTGAATGAATCTTACATAATCATTTGGTTCTGATATGAACAGATACGTTTATGTATACATACTCCGCCTGTGAATTTAACATTTTTATTTATATTTTGTGACAGGTAGTTATCTGAATGCATACTATCAAGGTGATTCCATACATCTGTTCCGCTTGGCATGAATTACTTTTTTCAAAATAGCAACTTTAACTTCAGCAGTTTTAGAGGGGAAATATATACCATTATACATATATATGCAAGTGTGTGTGTGTATATAATGATGCATATATAATTATATATGTATTTCTCTGTTTACACATGTATTTATATATCTATTTCTCACACTCTCTCTTTACATACATATATGTGTGTGTATTTGTGTGTGTCTATGCATAATATATCATTATATTATGTATGTATATTAATATACATACATATGTGTCATCATCATTTAACTTCCATTGTCCATGCTGGCATGGATTGGACAGTTTGACCTGAGTTGGCAAGCTGGAGAGCTGCACCAAACTCCAGTCTGATTTGGCATGGTTTCTACAGCTGATTGCCCTTACTAATGCCAACCACTTTACAGAGTATGCTGCATGATATTACATGGGGCTGCACAGTTGCTTTTACATGGTGCCACATGAGTGCCTTTATGTAGTACTGCATGGGCACTTTTACATGGCACCACATGAGCAGTCTTAACACTTCTTCTGCACAGTATAGGTCTTCTTGAGTATAGCAAGGTGCCAATTATCCATTCATTCACATCTATATATATATATATATATGTGTATATATATCATCATCATCATCATCATTTCACGTCCGCTTTCCATGCTAGCATGGGCTGGACGATTTAACTGAGGACTGGCGAACCAGATCGATGCACCAGGCCCCAATCTGATCTGGCAGAGTTTCTACAGCTGGATGCCCTTCCTAACGCCAACCACTCTGAGAGTGTAGTGGGTGCTTTTATGTGCCACCGGCATGAGGGCCAATCAGGCGGTACTGGCAATGGCAATGGGTGCCAGTAATCAAATTTGGTTCAATATATATATAT
>NC_068983.1:107624014-107624939 GCF_001194135.2 Octopus bimaculoides | reverse complement strand
ACAATGGGCTTCTTTCAGTTTCCGTCTACCAAATCCACTCACAAGGCTTTGGTCGGCCCGAGGCTATAGTAGAAGACACTTGCCCAAGGTGCCATGCAGTGGGACTGAACCCAGAACCATGTGGTTGGTAAGCAAGCTACTTAGCACACAGCCACTCTCGCGCCTATATAAACTTCTTAAATATTTTTTGGAACATTGGATTTCAAAGCTATAAATGAATTTATGAATAATACCATGGGGCAGTGTTTGATGATTTCTATCTGAAAGGGTTTCTCAACTCAATATTTACTTATCATTATTATTTATTAGCTTTATTTAACCCTTTAGTGTTCAGATTACTCTGTCAAATGTAATACATACTTATTCAAATTGTTTTGAATTAATCATGCGTTATTTCATAGCTTTAAGATTTCAATTATGTGATTGTTTATTTTCACAATGACATTGGAAGGTAGATGTGAAAGGAAAAATATGGATCTGACCAGTTAGAATATTTAGGCCAGATATGGCCGGTTTAAATGTTAAAGGGCTAAAGATTTGGGATCATATATTCCAGAAACAAATTATTTCACATTCTCTTGAATGTTTCATCATCATCATCGTTGTCATCGTCGTCATCATTATTATCATCATTATTGTCATTATCATCGTCATCATCATCAATATCATCATCATCATCATCATTTAACGTCTGTTTTCCATACTGGCATGGGTTAGATGGTTTGACAAGAGTTGGCAAGCCAGAAGACTAGTTATTTATCATGCTTTCACGTTTTTCTAGAGCTCATTCAATATAAACCTTGGCCTAGACACTCATGATGGGTCTGTAGGAAAAACTATTTCTTTTGATATGCACACAGCTGGACTTGATTTTTAGGTTTATTCTAATGTTTATAGAAATTATTATAGCTTGGTGAATTTGGCT
>NC_068983.1:107616109-107621109 GCF_001194135.2 Octopus bimaculoides | reverse complement strand
CAATGCTGCTCTTTTGTTTGTTTCTGTCTACCTCTGACTCCAAAGTCACTAGCCACAAATCTATGTTGTATTATGCATTCTTTCCAGGAACAGTTTTGGTATTTACAATAGCTCTTCTGGTGAAATTGTAATCTATGAAATTGGTAAGTGATGAGGTGGTTGGCTGGTTTCGTAAAGCGTTTGTTGCAAATTGTTAGATCAGCTCCGAAACAGATCTGAAGGAGCCTTACATCCTGCTCATTTCTTGAACCATATCCATAGCGTCCATGAATGTCATGGAAAGTATCAACATGTCAGCCAACATGTTTGTTGAAGCCATGATAATGGAATCACTTGGCTAGTGACTTCAAAGTTAGTTAGTTGACACTGAAATAAAAGACAACATGGAGAGTAAGAGATCCTGTAACTGGGAATAGAATATATGTATGCATGCATGCATACATGCATACATACATACGTACATACATACATACATAAATACATACATACATACATACAGACAGACAGACAGACAGACAGTCTGATACAATGCCTGCTGAACAGTAAAGAAAGAAATGAGTACACTGCATGCATACTCAAATGTGAGAGCAACAACATCTTTAGAGTTGAAGAAGAACTACTGTGCAGGTACTTTAGAATACAACTGTCTCATGTGACTCAGAAGGATGCTGGACTGGCCTACCCAAACAGAAGATACATTACATCCCACCTGGAAGAATATACCTTTGCTATCCAGGAATAGGAAATAGCTACGAAATACTTGATGATCAAGAGGTACAAAGTTACCACCAAACTTCCATGTTGTGATAAAAGTGTTGACTCTGCGATATCAGTGTGGAAGATATCACCTACATCATCAGCAGCTGTCCCAAAATGTCTATGAAATACTACCTGCTCCTGAGGTATGATATAGTTGCAAAGACTATTTATAATTCTATCCACAGGAAAGATTGCCCTAATATATACATCAAAGGCATGTCACTATTCACATCTTTAAAAACAAGGATTACTAGTGGAACACTCCAATAAAAACAGCAATTTGATACAAACATTACAGACCTGATATTGTTTTTTGGGACAGGAAACAAAAGTTAAGCACTGTTGTAGAAGTCAGCTGCCCAGTGGATGTGGATATACAATCAAAAGTCCAGGTAAAAGAGAACATTTATGGTGAATTAATGTGGAACTTACAGCTCTTGCATGTTGATTGTAAATTCTTATTTGTATCTATCATTATAAGTGCCTTAATCGATGTAGCAACAAATTTACACAAAAACATAGAAATACTAAGCGTTTTGAAGAAAGAGCACAAGAAACTGACACAGTTTCTCCAAATCCAATCTATTTTTATAACTACATGTTGTTGCATGGTTTGCAAATTATACTTTAGCATTACTTTTAATTAGAATTCTTAGAGAATTTAAGTTAGGGAAACCTTATGTCTGCACAGGCCTATACTTTCATTCCTTTGATTTAGTAGTTTGCTCAGTAATTTACTCAGTATGTGTGTATGTGCATGTGCGTGTGTGTGCGTGCATGTGTCTGTGTGCATGCATGTGTGTGTATGCATGTGTCTGTGTGCATGTGTGTGCTACTATCTCTTTGCCTTGACCATTAAACAAGTATCACTGTGATGCCAGCAGTGTCTTTTGTTCCCAGTCTTCCTCAAAAACACGTCTGGGCATTGAGAAATATTACCTTACATGGAAATAGGTAAGGGTAGTAACAGAAAGGGCATCCAGCTGTAGACAATCTGACATGATAAATTTTGCCCAGTCAATGTGAGCATGGAAAAATGAATGTTAAAATGGTGATATGATATATTTATATATTATCATTATTATGAATTTGCAGAAGTTACAGAGTGACTCAAGGACCAAGAATTTCATGCATCAGTAATGCATGAAACTCTCAGCCCTTGAGTCATACTGTAACTTCTGCTCACTAATAAAATAATACATATATACTCAAGCTTTGAATTCTATTTTCCTATTTGTATTACCAAACCTATATCCACACACACACTCACATGTATATATGTATGATAAATCTAAGGTGTAGGTACATAAGAGGTAGGTACATAAGGAGTAGGTACATAAGCGGTAGACAACCATCATATATATAATGGACTCTCCCATCGTTAGATGGCATATGACGGTTTGACAATTTCTTACCAAACAACCACACAGATGATTTGTTTATAGTGATCAAATGTATGTGTAGACATAAGCTCACTCCCTCCATCAAATTAACATTACCTGTACAGGTGCAACTGGGTGCCATATCTCAGATGTCGAAATGATCACAGAGCAATGTGAAATGAAGTGCTTTGCTCAAGAATATGACGCAATGCACGTTTGAACCATGAAGAATTTGTACCGGATTTTTGCAGAGTTTTGAATTTTTTAAACAGTTTTTTTGCAATTGTCTGATAATACAGACATAGACTTGCCGAAATGCATCAATAAATTAACATTGATATTTTTTTCCCTGTAGTTACAATCATCTGAAATGGAACTGTCAAGGCACGATATTCAAGCAATTTTGCTATTCAACTTCAAAAACGGATGTAATTCAGCTGAAACTGTTCGCAATATCAACGAAATGTTTGGTGAGAAAATGACCAGTGAGTGACCAGCTTGAAAATCGTTTAAACAATTTCATAGTAGAGACCTGAACCTTGAAGATTATGAGTGTAGTGGACGCCCATTTGTCATCAATGACAATCAATTAAAGACCATCATTGAAAAATTTCCACAGAAAACCACCCAAGAACTGGCAAAAGAACTTCCAGAAAACTGCCTGCAACCATTTGCATGCGATCAGAACATCAACAAAGCTCAACAAATGGGTACCGCACTATTTGAATGAAAATCAGAAAATGTGCAGATATGAAATTTGGTCGTCGCTTTTTCACCATAACCAGACAGATCCATTTATCGACTGTATTACAACTTGCAATGAAAAGTGGATTCTGTACAATAATAAAAAACGTTCTTCGCAGTGGCCGGACCAAAATGAAGCACTGAAAACTTTCCCTAAACTCGAGATCTTCAAAAAGGTTATAGTGACTGTTTGGTGGTGTACTGCTGGACTCTTCCACTATAACTTCTTAAAACACAGAAAAAACCGTCACTGAAGTAACATATTGCCATGAAATTTCCAAAATGAATGAAAAACTGCTACTCCTCCGTCCCAATCTGGTCAACAGAAGAAGATCAACCATTCTTCATGACAATGCTCGACCACACATTTCACTAATGATGCTCCAAAAGTTGAGGGAACTTGGCTATGAAGCTCTTCTCCACCGACCTTATTCCCCAGACCTTTCTCCTACCGACTACCACTTTTTCAGGCACCTTGATAGTTTTCAAGTGAGGGAAGTTAAAAAAATCAAACCGATGCTGAAAGTGTATTCAAAGAGTTCATCAGCTCCAGAACTCCAGATTTTTATGTTACTGGAATAAACAAACTTGTAACTAGCTGGCAAAAATGTATTGATTGTAATGGTACTTACTATGATAAATAAAATTTCCACATTGTTGAAATATATTGGGATGAATTTCATGTTTCAAAACGTTTACTTTTTATTTAGCCTGATATATATATATATATATATATATATATATATATATATATATATATACTATAATGGAGAATGCTTATTAATTAAGGATGTAACATTTACTAAAAGTACTAAAAGAAAGCAATTATTAAAGGGTTGATGGTCTGGAAATATCTTTATAAATTCATGTTCTAAGAAATTTCCAATAATTTCGATTTCTCAAGTTTACTGAATTTTATTAACTCCAATTTCTCGTAAATTTAAATATTCATTGCATTCACTGCATCCAATTCTTCACAGATGCATTTACTGTGGAATAAATCTCTCACTTTCTCTTTTTTAATATATACGTAATGTGAAATCATTACTTATTTAATGAATTTTTTTTTAAATACCCGTATAATTTTTGAAGTAGGATAGCTGTGAGAAGAGCCTAGAAAGTTGGATAATTACTATTGGAAGACAAGGAGAAAAAAATAAAAAGTTACCAACAAGTACTTGAAACTTAAAATTTTGTCTATCTTTACGTTGAGTTCAAATTCCGCCGAGGTCGATTTTGCCCTTCATCCTTTCAGATGCATATTGGGGTTGATCTAATTGACTGTCCCCCTCCCACAAAATTTCGGGCCTTGTGCCTAGAGTAGAAAAGAATATATACACAAACAAAGCTGGTGAGCTGGCAGAAACATTTGCACACCGGGCGAAATGCATAGCTGTATTTCGTCTGTCTTTACGTTCTGAGTTCAAATTCCGCCGAGGTCGACTTTGCCTTTCATCCTTACGGGGTCGATAAATTAAGTACCAGTTGCGTACTGAGGTTGATCTAGTCGACTGGCCCCTTCCCCATAAATTTCGGGCCTTGTGCCTAGAGTAGAAAAGGATATATACACAAACAAGTTGCACGAGTGACTTCAACAGTGACACACAAACCAATACACACACACACCAATACACACTCGTGCACACACATAGATATGCATACACACAACAGAAAGGCAATGAATGTGTGTGTGTGCGCTGTTCACTGACAAAACTTTGTACTGCATCACTTTTGTGAGGTTTTATCAGTGAACAGGTCGTGGTTTCAAAGCGACGAAGATATTTTGACACAAATGAAGTTTTAATGTTGAAGTGAAACTAACGGTATTTGTGTGTTCTTAAATGGCTTACAAACATCTTTCATGCTGCAATTGTTTTTGTTTCAGCACACGATCTTAGATCAAGTAACTTGCTATGCAAGTACATCTTCGTAATTTTTTTAAATCGCTGTGGATAAATGCCAGCAATGATCTTCTCAGGCTCTCCAATATTTTAATTTCTAAGCAAAAACAATCGCAGGCAGGGAGTGGGGTTGCAAAAATTCATAATTTCTCAAAATTTCTTTTTTAAAGAATATAAATGTATTTATGGAGGAAAAATATTGGAAGACATCAAT
>NC_068983.1:107614599-107615145 GCF_001194135.2 Octopus bimaculoides | reverse complement strand
CACACACACACACACACACACACACACACACACACACACACACACACACACACACACACTACAAAGCTTACAGATGTGGTGCTGAATTGAGTCTCTATGTTGCCTTGAAGGGAAGGTAAAACTTGACAAACTACTTCTCCCTCTTTTATTGGGCTACCGTGATGTTTGTTTAAACAAGAGAGATTATGACTGATAAAATTTACTAAGCAAGTGAGCACTATTATACAAAGAAATAATTAGATATACAATATAAAAATTATTGGAATTGGGAATCAAATGTGAAAATATTATCAAGGGGCTAGTATAAACACACACACACACACACACACATATATATATATATGGTGGAGAGATATTAGATATATATATATATGTGATATATATATACACACACACATATATATATATATGTATGTGTGTGTATATATATCATATATATATATATCTAATATCTCTCCACCATATATACATATATGTTATATATATTATAAATATATATGATATATATACATATAATATATATGTATATATCTAATACCTCCCTCT
>NC_068983.1:107613635-107614589 GCF_001194135.2 Octopus bimaculoides | reverse complement strand
TATATATATATATATATATATATATATATATATATATATATATATATGCATGTTTAGACACATTGTACATGTGTGTGTTGGTGCATGGTACATCTGAAGGGAGGATAGAGAGACAGAAGGAACGAGAGAGTGAGAGAGAGAATGTAAGTGATAAGTAGATGTATATGTGTAAACATAAGACATAGATTTACATATGTTTTTGTATGTGTGTTCAGACTCATTCACATGCACTTATCATATTCTGGAAAAGAGACCAGGTGCAGGTAACAGCTAACATCCCAGACTGAACTGATTCGTTTTCCTCGCTAAATGTCAACATGTTTTGCTATCATACTTCTATATTATCTTTCTAGATTGTTTCCTTTTGTAGAAAGAAATTCTTCAGTAATACTTCCTCATATTTTCTTATATCTCTGTTTATGCTACATTGCATGCATATTAGCTTTCACTCTAATGCCCACTCAAACAGCCACTCTCAGCTCTACCCCTTACATTTTACAATAAGGAAACGTGTTAGATCAAGACAATAGCCAGCTATCACTTATATCTTCCCATCATAACTGTATATATTCCAACACTATGTTGAAGTATTCCCTTATCTGTATATGTTACTCTCAGTTGTCATGGCTTATATCCAAATCAGCTCTGATTGAATACATCAATCTTTTATCATTTATCTTCTATGATTTATCTTTTACTTGTTTCAGTCATGAGACTTCGGCCATGCTGGGGCAATGCCTTGCAGAATTTTCAATTGAGCAAATCAACCCCTGTACTTATTTTTTTAATTTTTATATTTTTGGCCTGGTTCTTATTCAATCAGCTTTTTTTTTTTTTGCTGAACCACTAAGTTACAGGGGTACAAACAAACCAAGAGCAGTTGTCAAGCAGTGGTGGCACACAAATGCAGGTAGAAAGGCACACACAAACATCTCTCTCTCTCTCTCTCTCTCT
>NC_068983.1:107612267-107613419 GCF_001194135.2 Octopus bimaculoides | reverse complement strand
TAATAATAATAATAATAATATATATATATATATGCATATATACATACGTATGTATATATATACATATATCAGGTCATCCCATAAATTCTGTCCGTTTTTACCGTTTTTAAAATTGAATGAAATTTAATAGTATTTTAGAATGGCTAATGGAATTAAAAATTATTTTTACGCATTTGTGTACATTTAAACTAATTAAATATTATTTTACAGAATAATAGAATTAAAATTTCTTTGATTAAAACCCTTTCGAACATGCAAGTATCCAAAGAGCATTTGAGGCACATAATGCTTTATGAGTACAAAAAAAGAAACTCTGCAGCCGAAGCGACTCAAAACATACACTCAGTCTATGGGAAAGAATACTTGAATGAAGGAACTTGCAGAAGATGGTTTGCAAAATTCAGAAGTAGAGATTTCATTCTTGAAGATGAAGATCGAACAGCTTCTTGAGGCATTACTTGAAGAAAATCCTGCATTATCATTTGAAGAACTGGCAATAAAGCTTAGTTCAAACCATACAACTGTGCATCGTCATCTTCAACAATTTGGAAAGGTTCCTAAACTTGGAAAATGGGTGCCTCATGAATTGTCCTAAAGCAACCGCAAATCCCAAGTTGACATTTGCTCTTCTCTCCATTCTCGCAAACTCATTTCACTCTTTTTGGATAGACTTGTGACTGGTGATGAGAAATGGATCTTCTGTCAAAATATTAAACATCGTAAACAGTAGCTTGGTAAAAGGGAAAAAGCTCAACCACAACCGAGACAGGAACTTCATAGGAAAAAGGTTCTTCTCTCTTTCTGGTGGGATTGCAAAGGAGAAATTCACTTTGAATTGTTACCACCTAATGCAACAATCAATGCTCAAGTCTACTGTCAGCAATTAGAGCGTTTGAACCAAGCTTCGAAGAAAAAGGGACCTGCTTTAGTGAATCGTAAAGAAGTGATGTTTCATCTGGACAATATGTTAACCTACACTACAAAAATCACATCACAGAAGATCGATGAGCTTGGTTGGGAAAAAATTCCTCATCCACCTTATTCTCCCAAACTTGCTCCTTCAGACTACCATTTGTTTCGTAGCTTGCAGAATCATTTGGGGGACATAACTTTTGCAAGCCAGGAGGAGGTCGAAATTGACATTTCATAGTT
>NC_068983.1:107606955-107611179 GCF_001194135.2 Octopus bimaculoides | reverse complement strand
ACGGGGGTAGCTGATGAAGTAGAATGTTCTCTATGTGGCTTGTGTGTTTTCTCGTCTACGTTTTGTTTGCAATGTCCTGTACCCAGATATGCACCTATACATACAGGTGGGTGTCGGTACGCACATACCTGTACGTATATATGCATATACTCATTTACTATTTGTTTATATATATATATATATATATATATATATATATATGTACACCTATATATACTCACCTATATATATATGCTTATATACTAGCAGAGATACCTGGCATTGCCCGTGTTACATGCACTGGAAGAATTAGACTTTTTTGTTATATTTTATCTAATGAACTGGAATATCTATGATTCGAATGTCATCAAAATTGCAGATGAGGGTTTTTTCCCTCTTTACACACCGTAAAAAAATTCTAATCATCACACATATATCCCATACTACTGATCTTTATGCACAGATTCCAAAATTGCAGTCTAATGGAACCTGTTAAAAGGATTTTGCTCCTGAAAAATGGAGGTCATGGAGCTCTAAAGTGTGGGAGTTAAAGTGTGGGGGTGGGCGTCTTAATGTCAACCAGAGAAATTGAATTGTTGAGAATCTTTTTGACTTGGGCGTTATATCTATTGTTCGAATTTCTTTGAAATAGGAAATATATGTATGTTCACTGTGTTTGTAAAAGAGAGCAAAGCTACAGGAAACCAAAAGACAAATGATCACAACAAGCAGTCAGCTACCCTACCCTAGTCCTTACTACTCCTCAATGTAGAATTCCTCACCATACAGGTGACAGGCACAGCCGTAAGATGCATTACGAATCTATAGCAATTGGAAGGGTGTGACCCAACTGAAATAAACATTAACAACTGTGTGATGTGAGGGCTAATGGGAAATGAAAGTTTCACCTCTGGAGTTTGTAACTGACCACTATACTGATAGGTAACTGGACAAAATAAATTTCCAATCTATAAATGTCTTTGAATAACCAGTCACTCATCTGGGAAGGCTTAGAAATCAATGTTACCACCTGGGGACTATGTGTGACCCAGTGATAATAAAAAGACTCAAAGGAGGTGTGCAACGAAATAATTTTACTCAACACTTTGCAAGTGAATCAGTGGAGGCAAAGATGCGTCTCATTTACTTGACAATGTATGCACCACATTGCAGAAATCACAATGTAAGTATATCTCACAGCAAACTCTAACACTGTTGTACCATTGAATTACAAATAACGCTCATCCTTTGTGCTCGGGTGACTCTACAGCTATAGCTATGAAGCACTTCACAAACAAGCAGTACAGCAAAGCCCTTTTAACTCCTGAGATGCAACAGTAAAATGTCAACTATGTCAGTTTTCTGTGGAAGATACAGGTAATCAACAGCTGCCCAAATATGTGGCATAATGCCATAAGTGGAACCTTCCACTGGAAAAACTGACCTAGGATAAATATAAACATTATTTCTACCATTGAATCAACACAATATTTGTTGGCCATTATCATTAAAACTTTCTAGGTGCAATCCCAAGGTCATTCATGACTGGAGAGTGTTTTTACAAATGGCAGTCTGAAAAAAGCTAGGATTTTGTGGCAAAGACTGGACTGGTTAACAAACACTTCATAGAAAGATCTTCACAGGAGTGGCTGTGTGGTAAGTAGCTTGCTAACCAACCACATGGTCCCAGGTTCAGTCCGACTGCATGGTACCTTGGGCAAGTGTCTTCTACTATAGCCTCAGGCCGACCAAAGCCTTGTGAGTGGATTTGGTAGATGGAAACTGAAAGAAGCCCGTCGTATATATGTATATATATATATATGTGTGTGTGTATTTGTGTGTCTGTGTTTGTCCCCCTTAGCATTGCTTGACAACCGGTGCTGGTGTGTTTATGTCCCCGTCACTTAGCGGTTCGGCAAAAGAGACCGATAGAATAAGTACTAGGCTCACAAAGAATAAGTCCCGGGGTCGATTTGCTCGACTAAAGGCGGTGCTCCAGCATGGCCGCAGTCAAATGACTGAAGCAAGTAAAAGAGTAAAAAGAGTAAAAGAGTAGGGATAGATGTTCTCAAGAAACAACTTGACCTGCTGTCCAAGGTCCCAGATGAACCTATGTCATGGCAAGGAACTCAAGAGAGAGCAGTTATGTTGATCTTCCTCCTCCACCAACAACCAATTGCATAAGAAATGCCTTTGTAAAGGTGGTTACATAGGTGGCGCTCCAGCATGGCCATAGTCTTTAAGAAATAGTCTTTAAAAGAAATAAAATAAAACAAAAGATATAAACAGTAAGTGTAACAATAAAAATATGCAAGACATTCCTCAAGTTTGACATTTAAGAATTATCATTGTTGTTATGTAAATTGCAGTGACAGTGCTTTTATCTCTTTGTTAGAAACTAGTTCCTTTTTTCTGAGAAGAATTCTCTTAAATAATAATAAAGTGAACATACATACATACACACACATACATATATAGATATATCAATACATATGTACCTACCTGTATTTATATGTATTCGTGTGCGCGTGTTAGTACGCATGTGCGTATATATATGGAGAGAGAGTAGGAGAGATTGAGAGAGAGAGAGCGATGGCAAAAGCCACAAAAGTTCAGTTAAAAATAAAGAAAAAGTAAAGGTTCTTTGTTTCTAACTGCATTTCTGTGGCTTTCTCAAATACTTTTAAATCGATTTTACAATGCTACAAATAAATTGTGATTGGTTGTTATAGATCATTAAACAGAAAGCTTTGCTGTATTTTCTCAAACAGTCAGCATTCTGAGTTCAAATCCTACCAAGGTCAACTTTGCCTTTCATATTTTCTAGTTAAATGATAAATTTGCCTGTGGCAGGATGTGACCAATCCAGGGAAATGGATTGGCAGGACTGTAACAATGTTGGATGAGATACCTTGTGGTATTTGTTACAGTTCTTTGAACTCTGAGTTCAAATCCCATTATGGCCCACTTGGGTGGAAAAACTTAATACGTTGCCTGGTTTAATACCACCAACCAGCATCTGGGGTACCTATAACAGAGTTCACTCAGTTGCTAGGATTCAGGAAAAGTCTCTGACTTAAAGGTTCCTGCCACCCTTTATTCCAATAGTGTCAGAGGTATCTGGTTAGTGGTTGCCGTTTAAAAGATGATGAAATGAACCAAAAATGTGTCAATTTTAAGAGTTCCTTCATGACCTAAGAAAAGTGACTAAATTTGGTCAGTGGATCTGTCATCGTTTGACTAATTCTCAGCTTCATCAGTGAAGAGCAGGCTTGCTACC
Source organism: Octopus bimaculoides (assembly GCF_001194135.2). Classification (NCBI taxonomy): domain Eukaryota; kingdom Metazoa; phylum Mollusca; class Cephalopoda; order Octopoda; family Octopodidae; genus Octopus; species Octopus bimaculoides. Next base: position 107,607,920 of record NC_068983.1, on the reverse strand, counting down.
AAACCATTCCTGAGTAGAATTAGCACAAGCTTAGAAAAGTAGGTTCTTTATAATCATATCCAATGAAAATGACAATGGCTAGCCCCCAATGAGAAAGGCGAATCCATCCCCAGGCCAGGACAACAAATGAGAAAAAAGCTACACTCTGTTGCTTGGTGGGATATGAAGAGCATCATTTATCATGAAGTGTAAACCAAAATGAAGCAGTCAATGCAGAGAAACATTATCATCAATTGAAAGTATTGCACAATAATTTGCAGAATAAGCACCCATCATTAGTCAATGGAAATTAGTGTTGCTCTTATAATAAGATAATGCAAGAATAAATGTTACCCGGGAAAAGAATTATCCTTTCCAGAGTAACCAGTTACCCAGGAAAAGATAATTCACTAGATGTGGAAGCTTTGCCTCATCTTCCATACTCACCTGACCTTTATCTCTCTGAGTAACATCTTTTCAGATCATTGCAAGATTATTTAGAGGGAAAACTATTAATTGTGAAGAGGGAAAAGATGATTTTTAAGTGTTTCTTTACTTGGAAATCTGAAGAGTTTTATTCCTGAGGGATCAATAAATTGTCAAATAGATTGGATTATTTTATGAGTATGTGTGTGTGTGTGTGTGTGTGTTTGCATTAGTTTTATTCCTGGTGGCATGTTCGATTCCTAGTGGCATGTCCTTGAGCAAGACACTTTATTTCACGTTGCTTCAGTTCACTCAGCTGCCAAAATATGCTGTATCTACAATTCAAAGAACTAGTGTTGTCACATTCTGTGTCATGCTGAATTTCCTTGAGAACTACATTACGGGTACATATGTCTGTGGAGTGCTCAGCCACTTGTATGTTAATTTTACGAGCAGGCTGTTCTGTTGATCAGATCAACTGGACCCCTTATTGTCATAACTCACAGAGTGCCATTTATGTGTGTGTGTATATATATATATATATATATATATATATATAT
>NC_068983.1:107603820-107606397 GCF_001194135.2 Octopus bimaculoides | reverse complement strand
TATATATATATTCACATGTACTTATACATGTATGTTTTCCTTTCACTCTTTTAAAATTTAGAGCAAATTTTGACTAGCCAGCTACTCAGCAGTAAAGTTATGAAGAGAGAAGTGGGGTAGGAGTGAAGAGAAGAAGTAGGAGTCGGAACAAGAAAGGAGAGGTGGGTGGGAGGAAGTAGGTGTGAGGGGAGGAGGTTAGATGAAGAGGGGAGGAGAGTTGAGCCCATGTGGTGCAAAGGAGCGAAGAGAGAAGTTTAATCCCTATTCACGGCGCAAATGGGAGTCCAGATGGCCCCTGTGTATATATGTATGATGAAATCACTGCATGAATAATATAGGTCACTGATGTCTTTGCCACTCTGATAGGTCATATCTGGTCCCACATTGACTTCAAAAATAACACCAAGTTGGCACTCTACAATGGCTGCATACTACCAAGCCTATTATTCATGTGAGAAATGTGGTAGTGTACTGTCATTCATTACATAAAAGCACATGAGTGTTTAACCCTTTAACATTCAAAATGACCAGATCCGGCCAAAGTATTCATCTCTCTTATGATCAAACTGCCCAGATCCAACATTTCATATCTACCTTACAATGCCATTCTAAAAATAAACAATTACATCATTGAAATCTCAAAAGTATGAGATAACGTATGTTTAATTCAAGACAATGTGAATAAATAAGCATTAGATTTGACCAAATAATCTGAATACTAAAGGGTTAAGCAACATCCTGGGCATCCACTGGATGACTTATGCCTCTGACATTCAGGTTTTAGAAAGAATCGATGTTGTGAGTACTGAGGGCTGCATCCACTGTCACTGTATGTACTGGGTTGGTCATATTGTGCATCTTGATGACAGTAGAATTCCCAAGCAAACATTGTATGGTAAACAGTTGCAAGGCACTCAACAGCAATATAAGCCAAGAAAGCAATCCAAGGATAGCTTAATAGAGTCACCTGGAATCTGTAAGATTTCAGAACAGGAGTGAAAAGACATATCCCATAATAGGAAAACCTGAAACAAAGTGATCGCGCATAAGGAGATCAGCACATAAAAACAATTCCATCAACCCTAAAGTTTCTCACCTCAGCTGTGAAGTCTGTGGTCACATACGTATGTCTCATTCAGGCCTGGTGAGCCACTGGAGAAGTTGTGTAGAAAGACCTGTTACAAACTACAGCAACTTTCTTAGTGGATCTCGCTTTATCTAGGTACTTGAGGGTGCACAGAAAAAAAAAACACCAGAATGATCCAGAACAACCAAGACATCAGAAGAATTTGCAGGAATGCCAAGTCAGCATCTGTAAGTTGCTGGCAGGATTCAAGAGCCATTGCTATTCTCACAAGATGTAATGCTGTGATACAATTTATTTAGTCAGCCATGGTTATACACATCTAATGAGTTGACAGCCAACATATGTATGTGTGTGCATGTTTGCATTACTATCAGATTGCCTTAACATCATATGATAGTTGTAAGCAAATGTCACCATCATACAAGTGGTGTCTTTCCTTCCATGAAACATTTAGTCATATGGAAATATTAGCTTACTTGGAAACAGGTGAAGATTGTTGACAGAAATGAAATCCAGCTGTAGAATATATGCTTACATATACAAATATAATATCCAGGGTTTTATCACCCTTGATAGAGGAAATCATTCCTGGATTTCTACTGCTGTCTGTCTCTGGCCAGTCATGGCCATATATGTTACAGGTAGCAGATGAGATCATCTTACCATCATGTCCACGTTGACCTCTTGATCTTGTCTATTGTCTTAGTGTCCATTCTGTCCACCTGTTGTCCTTTGGTCATGTAATATGGCCAATCCATCTATATTTGTTTTTAATGGTTCTTATGTACTGTCGAATCCAGGTGTTAGTTTACTTGTCCCACAATGTGATGTTGAGCATGATTAGTTCTATTTTCTGTTGAGGTACAATGTTGAGAACCCAAATCATCACTAGCAGACTGTATTCATTGAAGATAATTTTTAAAATTTTCATAGAAGCTTTGGGAGTTTTCATCAGGTTTTCCATCACACTAGAGGCTGCTTAACTAAGAAATATTCTTCTCTTAAATTTCAGGTGATCTTCATCTCTTGTCACCATCTTTTCCAGGTAGATGTAACTGTGTACCTCTTCTATGATGTTGCCATTTATGGTGACGGGTACTGGTGTAGCATGCCTGTTGAACATAACTTTGGACTTTCCAAAGTTCATGCTGAAGCCAACAGGTTGGCTTGTAGCATGGACATTAGTGAGTATTTCTGCCAGTTCCTTAGATGTATGCATTGTCAAGATGATATCATCTGCAAACTCCAGGTAGCATAGTTGTTCTCCATCAATGTTGATACCCTTCTTGTCCCATTGGATCTTGTTGATGACAGCATCTTGCAGACATGATGTAAACAACTTCGGTGAGATGTTGTTGCCTTGCTTTACTCCTATCACCAGCATTATCTTATCACTGCTTTGCATTAGCCTGAGGGTCTACACATACACACACACACACACACACACACACACACACACACACACACACACACACACACACACACACACA
>NC_068983.1:107598405-107600565 GCF_001194135.2 Octopus bimaculoides | reverse complement strand
TTTCGTCTGCCGCTACGTTCTGAGTTCAAATTCCGCCGAGGTCGACTTTGCCTTTCATCCTTTCGGGGTCAACCAAATAAGTACCAGTTACGCACTGGGGTCAGTATAATCGACTTAATCCGTTTGTCTGTCCTTGTTTGTCCCCTCTGTGTGTAGCCCCTTGTGGGTAGTAAAGAAATAACACATACATATATCACACACATATAATCACATAAACACACACACATATGTATATCACACACGTGCTCACACACATACACACATACATAAATATATACTATATACTACAGGCTTCTTTTAGTTTTCATCTACCAAGTCCATTCACATGGGTTTGGTTGGCCTTCACAGCTACAGTAAAAGACACAAGCCCATAATGCCACACAGTGGGACTGAACCCAAAACTTTGTGGTTTGAAAATGAACCTCTTAACCACGTGCGTGTACACACATACATACACACACACACGTGCATGTGTGTGTATGAATATTACATGTGTGTGTGTGTGTGTGTGTGTGCGTGTGTGTATGTGTGCGTGCATGCATTTTTGTGTGTTCATGTGTATAAGATAATATATGTATAAGAAAGAATGAAATGGAAGAACACTACTACATATATTGATCACCATTTCCTCTTATTTATACATAAAACCAAATTCTCATATAAACACTGATGAAATGAACTCCTTAAAATCCCTGGAAGGCTCCCTAGCAGTAGTTAACAGCTGTTGTTATTTAGGTGACCTAATTTGTAGTGGCAGTAGGTGTCTTAAAAGCATAGTAACTGCAGTAAGAATGGTGGGGGTAGGTTTTCTGGGAACTATTAACTCTGCTGGCAACAAAGAAATTCAGGATTCAGATTTGCTCTCTAAATAAAGGACAGATTACATGTTGTGCATGTCATAGAAAGATGGGCAGTGAATGCAAATGTTTATGCTAAGGCTGGAAAGAAATAATGTGAGAATGCTCTGCTGGATGTGTAATGTTAGGATGAACAAACAGCAGTGCACAAGTGATTTGAAAGTAAATTTATACATACTGGCACTTTGTCAGTTAAAACGATATGTGTTCCAGTGGATCCGATCAATGGAACAGCTTGCTCCTGAAATTAATGTGCAAGTGGCTGAGCACTCCACAAACACATGTACCCTTAATGTAGCTCTCAGGGAGATTCATTGTTACACAAAATGTGACAAGGTTGGCCCTTTGAAATACAGGTACTACTAATTTTTGCCAGCTGAGTGGACTGGAGCAACATAAAATAAAGTGTCTTGCTCAAGAATTCAACATGCTCCCAGGAATTGAACTCACAGCTTTAGGATCATGAGCTGAATATCCCTAACCATTAAGTCATGTGCCTTCACTACATACATGCATAAGAAGAATGAGCAAATAGTGTGCTACAAAGTGTAAATGTATTAGTATGGAGATGAGGCTATGAAAGATGATTGTTGGATAAAGGAAAGTTAAACTATCAATGTGGTAAGAACATGCAAAAGAGGAAGAGTAAGGAAGCCATGGGAAGAATAACAGAGTGATCTCAAGTGTCTGAAACTTACAAAGGAAATGATGAGAGATTGCAACAAGTTGTGGTGGGGAAAACCCATATAATCCATGCAAGAATGGAAAAATAGACGAAAAATTGTTTATGATGATGACAATGGTGTTAATATATATCTACCCCACAAGTTAATGTCATTTGTTGACTTAGGTGTCATTCACATTCACATTGACACCTATTTTATTTACTACACATGTTAAATATATAGTACTTAGTTAGAGATAACCAAAAAAAAAAAAGAAGATTAAATGCACAGTGTGTCTAATTCAATAAAATAGTATGTACACATGCACATACATAATATAAATGTATAAAATATAATACTGCTATGCCTAAGCCAAATCATAAAGTATTCCATACATACGTATATATATATATATATATATAGGAAGGGCATCCAGCTGTAGAAACTCTGCCAAATTAGATTGGAGCCTGGTGTTGCCATCCGGTTTCACCAGTCCTCAGTCAAATCGTCCAACCCATGCTAGCATGGAAGGCGGACGTTAAACGATGATGATGATGATGATATATATATATATATACATACATACATAGACACATGAATACATACATACACATACATACATGCATCCATGCATGCAT
>NC_068983.1:107588344-107598358 GCF_001194135.2 Octopus bimaculoides | reverse complement strand
ATATATATATATATATATATATATATATATATACATATATACATATATACATACATACATACATACATACATACATACATACATACATACATACATATGTCTAAATTATGTAAAACTGAAAATAACACTGACATCTCATTTTAACAGATATATTTACCAAAATTATTTTTAAAAATCTTGAAATACTAATGAGTTATTTTATTCAATAAAATCGCCATTGGCTTCAATCACAGCCTCCAGACAACATCAGAATCTCCTGCAACTCTTCTGGACAGTTTCCTTGTTTAAGTTGGTGAATGTTGCCATAATACTTGCCTTCAGTTCATCTTCAATGCTACAACGAGTTTTGTTGGTCTCTCGCTCAACTGCACCCTACACATAATAATCAAGGAGGTTGCAGTCTGGGGAGTTAGGTAGCCAGATGTTAGGGGTGATGTGGTCGCAGAAACTGTCTGACCACCATTACTGAACTCTCCTGCTTGTGTGGCAAGGTGCAGTGTCCGGTTGCCAGACAATGAATCTTCCAGCAGTCACCCTCTTGACCCAGAGCAGCACTACCTCCTCCAGGCACTTGATGTAGGCCTCCATATTGAGTGTGAAGCTGTGTGGGAAGATGAATGGAGGCATAATGTTACTATCACTAGTGATCACTCCAAATACCATGATGTTGACTGGATGTTTGATTTTTATCACTCTTCGTACATGTCCTCAGATTGCACTAGCCTCAAATTGACACCCAGACACTCTCAAATGTTCAAATGTTCACATTGAAGCTTCTGGCACAAATGCCTAGTAGTACAGCATGTCATTTCCAAATTTCTGGCAGAATGAATTGTGTCATCATGCTGTTTTACTCACAGACGTGCCCAACTGACTCTACTATACTGTGTAGTCAACAAAATCAAAAACAAATAATGCACATGTGCAAAATTATATATATACACACCCAGACAGGCAGACAAACATTTGCATATAACCAAATCTGAATGTTTTCTAGACTTAAATCTTGCTTTCTAATGTTACTTTACAAGTTCTGTAAATGTAATACCAATTCTAAAGAGTTAATATGAACGTAGTTTTGAGCTTAAACACTAGGTAATATTTATTGGAGGTGTTAAGGTATTTTGGAATGAAATACAATCACATTTTCTTTGTGTGTGTGTGTGTGTGTGTATATATATATATATATATATATGGTGTATATATTTGTAGATTTGCTTTTTTATAAACATTTCTGTTTGCCCTTTATGAATGTCTATCTGTGCTTTTGTATACATGTATGATATCAGTTTTTTTTTTGTTGTTCTTTTTTGGCATGTTTACTTTGATGCAGATAACCTGTCAAAAACTTTGTATTTAAAGTAATCGTATATCAATACATTTGATAATAATAATAATAATAATAATAATAATAATAATAATAATAATAATAATAATAATAATAATAAGAAGAAGAAGAAGAAGAAGAAGAAGAAGAAGAAGAAGAAGGTGATGATGATGATGATGATGATGATGATGATGGAACAAACAGCAGTGCACAAATGAGCTGTGAGTAAAAGCATCATTATCATCATCATCATCATCATCACTACCACCACCACCACCACCACCACCACCACTATTATCATCAGTGATCTTTGATTTTCACTTATTTATTTTGGCCTGGTGTGGACAAAGCTACAAAGTAGCTTCTCTCAAACTGATACTTGCATTTGGCAATTTATTCCCTTAGCCACCAGTTTCTGACTAATCTAATCCAACCTAGCTATGCTTCTAGTGCTTTTCTTGGCTTAACTTTACAGGGAGCCAATGCAAACCAATAACGGGCCAAAAAATAGGAAAATATATATGTTTACAGTTTTTATCTTAATACACCACTTCATCAAAGAATTGAAACAACAATCTTGTGATCATGAGGGCAACACCGAAACCACTAAGCCATCCACCCTCATACATTACATACCTAGATGCATACATACACACACACACACACACGTGTGTGTGTGTGTGTGTTTATATATATAATTTTAAAATTTGGGTATACACCTTGCAGTATACTGTGTAAAGCCCATTCACTGTATTTGGCTATCTGATCTCATTAACAGCATGGATTTAAATGCCACTGGATTTACTTCATGAATTCCTTCCTGTCTTTAGAGTTTATAAGATATGAAAGAATGAGAAAGAAAATAGAATTCACATAACCATTTATTATTTATTATTCAATCATTTTGACCGATTGTGCATAAGTGTGTCACAGGTGAGATGTTGTACAACCAGTTGTGGTGCATCATTGGTACAAATATATCCGCATCAGGTGACTCATCAAAAGGTACCTCATATATATGTGCCTAGAAAAAGATATACATACAGGGTATCCCCCAAAAGTGTATACACACTTTAAATAATTGTATGTGTTTATTAAAATACATTACATCTTCAAAATTTAATAGAATCAACAGACATTATTTTATTGTTTTGTCAACGTCTGTTTTCAAACTGATGTCCATTTTCGTCCAAGCACTGCTGACAATGCGAAGCAATGGAATCGCAAACATCACAAAACAATTCGTTTGGTATTTTGTGAGCATTCTTGTTCAATGGCAGCTCTCAAATTAACGCCTGTTGCAGGCTTCATAGAGTAGACTTTGTCTTTTAGAGGTATCCTCATAAAAAAAAAGTCTAGTGGTGTGAAGTCTCGTGAATGCGGAAAGTATTCAATGAAACCCCTTCATTCAATCTACCTGTTTCGCAAGATCTCATCAAGGAAGGATCTAACATCATGATGATAGTGTTGGGGTGCCCCGTCTTGCTGAAAGTAAAACTCCCCATCTTCAAAGTTTTCTATAATACTTGACATGACAGACTGTTGCAGTAAGTTCAAGTAAACGGGGCCAGTCACAGTAGCTTCAAAAAGAATGGTCCAATTAATCCTCTTGATGATAAACCACACCACACTGTAACTCCTGGTAAATTAACATAGTGTTCTACCATAACATGCAGATTCTCAGGCCGTCAGTAGGTGCAATTGTGGTGGTTAATTGAACCATTTAATTTGAATGTGGCCTCATCACTCCACGCAATCTTTGTTGGAAAGTGTATATCTTCTACACATTGTGCCAAATACCACTCACAATACTGTACTCTTTGGTCTGGATCATCATCATTAATAGCATGGACTAATCTTGGAACGTAACATAGTAGGGATGTTTGTTTATAGCTGTTGCATAATGTCAAGACAAGAAGACACACACATATAACATATACATATGAGGGAGTATTGGAAAGTTCCTTGCTTTAAGGGTATCACAAAAGGCCTGGTTGGTGGCTCAACTTTTCAAGTTCTTTTACAGGGCTTAGAAAAACTGAAGGACTCTTGCAATAAGAACATGAATCGCAGAGAGGAATACATTCAATAAAATCATAATTAACTGATCCTCCTGTATTTTATTTTCCCTAAAGCCGAGAACTTTTCAGAACCCCCTCATATACAACAGACTTCTTTCAGCTTTTGTTTGCTGATTCCACTCACAAGGTTTTGGCTGACTCAGGGTTATAGTAAAATACATCTGCTCAAGATGCCTTGCTGTGGAACTGAATTCAAAGTTGAGAAGCAATCTTCTGAAACATGCATGCAGCCATGTCTCAAAATTTAGATTTAGTTTTATATCCACCAAATTAATTACATTTTTGCATCTATTTTTCTATGCTTGCACGTCATAATTTTTTCCTTTGAACAATTACTTTTACAATTAGATTCCCACTCAGTGGTTAACCATTGGAATCCCAAGAACTGAACTTATTTTTTTTTGTCAATTATGCATATTCAGTCATGCAGAAGCAGAGCTATGTGCCTTGGCCAGAGACAGAACCTTAAAATCTTGGCCAATGTGCTCCACCATCCATTCTTTTTTTATTTGTGGATGTCAAGAATTTGTACAACCAGTCAATGGATATTTGAGTTATGTAACTTCTGTCAATACAGTTTTATACACTTTACACCAAGAATGAAAAGAATGTCACATCCTACATTATCTTATATCATTCGAGCTCACAAAATAAGAATATTTATATGATGCACCCAGTATATAGAAAACTTTTAGACTAAAATCTTACAGGTCAACTCTTTCCATTTAGCTCATTTTTAGATTTTTAAACAAAATTCTTAATTTTTTTTCCATTGGATTCTTGCTCAAGAATCTTGTCTCATTTTTATATAGGTAAGCATCTGCCACATGTTTTTGAGAGGCAATTTTACAATCTCACAAAATAGTAATTGAGAACAAAGCATCTACATTAATGCCAACTCCATCTTCAAAACCATTGCCTTAAATTCTTTAATGCCAATAAAAGTCTATTCTAAGACTCTTCACTTAGGCAACTGACAGCCTTTATAAAACATCCATCCACACTGAAGTGAGGAGACAAGCCTTTATGCTGCATGAATTTCTAATATAGCAGTCAAGTTTTCTTTCAAACAAATATCTCGTATCTTAAGTGCTGGCTTTACTTATTCTAAAGCCTAAATCTCTGGCTAACATACAAATATGACTGAGCTGACCAAAGCATGAAAGCTAATCAATAAAAAAGACTGGATGAAATTTAACATGATGGTTTTCAAAGATGAGCATTTAACTATGCAGTATCTTATTATTTTGAATTATATCAACTGGAGTTTACCAAGAATTTCATTTCCAAGAAGGTGATCGTTGTATAAAATATTAAAGTTGGAGGAAAAAAAACTACATATAGAACGTTTCAAATCTATACAATATCATGAGAAGAGTAGAGAGTTAATTATAGTTAAAATTTTAAATTTACGTTACATTAAAGAAATAATTATCAAAACTTCTATTTACTTTCAGGGTACTTTGAGCATAAAATTTAAAAAAATATTTAAAAGAGCTTTTATATATTTTAGCCCCTCACCCTATCTATCTATCTATCTATCTATCTATCTATCTATCTATCTATCTAAACTATCTATCTATCTGTCTGTCTGTCTACCTACCTATATGTTTGTGTGTGGTGGGGTGAGTGTGTATGCATATATATATATATATATATATACATACAACTTTATTTACATACATATATATTATAATATAAATACATATACATACACATACACTCATACATACATATATGCAAATATGTATCATCTACAGAACAGAAAATAAGTACTTTTTTTTTTATATACTAAATACATGAAGTTTAGTTAACGAGACTTTATATTTAGAATTTCAGGATGTATTTTTTCCCATTTTAAAAATCTAATTATATTTTACTTTCAGTATAGTGGCTTGCTACAGTGATGCACTATTTGGGGAACATTGCCTTAGACAAGATGCCCTAAGCTAGAATGAATTGGCTTTTTAAGATATACAAAACAAATATTACTGTGACAAAGTGCAATATTATTGAAAATAATAATGGACATTAAGGTGAGCTTTCTTTCTCTCTTTCACTACCAGCATGACCGCAGCCACTTGGCTGAAACACATAAATAAATAAATAAATAAATAAAGTATTATCATATAATTGTTAGACAAACAATAAATCGGGAAGCAATCATTGAAATTTTACTTCATTAATAAACAAAGTTTGTTTGTATGTTTTTATGTCTGTTTTACTAAGCTCGTATGGATTAGAGAAATATGTTATAGTGGCAAGGATTTTTAGTAGAATGTCCTTCCTGTCACTGACCATTACCTGCTTTTAAAGGGATTTCTTTTCTTTCATATATCATCAGGAGCACAAAATGAGCAGATGGTTTGTTCGCATGAGAACAGATAACATTACTGATCATAGGTCACATAAAAATAAGTGCAAATGTTAAAAGAAGATATACACATGCATGCACGCACGCGCGCACACACACACACACACACACACACACACACACAGCCATGTGGTTTGGAAGTAAACATTTTAACCATACAAACATGCTATTGCCTTGTATTATTTGCTATATAAATAAATTTTTCTACTTTCAGTCTGTGAAAAATTAAGTAATACCCCTGCAAAAAAATGAAATAAAAGAGGCAGTTATAACAAATATTGGGTCATTCTATAAATAATATGGTTTTTTTAATACTTTTATTTTTCAAAATTAAGATAAACAAAGTTCTTTTTTAATCTAAAATATACTCTCCCTCATTTTCTACAATGCTCTTCCATCTATCTGGTAGACTTGCAAGGCCCCTTTTCCAAAATTCACTGGTCTGTGATGAAAAATACTCCTCCAGTACTGGTCTGATCTCATCTACAGAATTCATATTTTTTCTGTCCAAACGATTTTAAAGACTACAGAATAAATGATAATCAGATGGGGCAATGTCCGGCGAATATTGCGGGTGGGGCATCGTTTCTCATTCAAACTACTCCAGCCTTTCAAATATCATCCTCTCTGTATCTGACCAAGCATTATCCTGACAGAAGAACACCTTTCGTCTTGAAACCAAAGTTGGTCGTTTTTCTTCTAGTGCTGACTTAAGTCACTCAAGCTACTCACAGTAGATCTCCTTTGTTATTGTTTGGTTTGGGTTTAAAAGTTCAAAGTGGACTAACTGTTTCATATCCCACCAAACAGATAACGACACTTTACGTGGGTGAAGACCTTCTTTAGTCTGGGGTGCCAGTGTTTCTCCTTTCCCTACCCACTGTCCTCAGCACTTGACATTTTGATAGAGAATCCATTTCTTCTCACCAGTCACTATTCAGTCCAAAGATGGTTCATTCATGAGATGTAACAGCAAAGGAGCACACACATTCACTAGTTGAATGCGATTAGACTTGGAAATTTCGTGAGGAACCCATTGACCCAATTTGCTGACATTTCTGATGGCATGCAGGTGTTGATGAATGATTGAATGACCAAATCCAAGCTTGTCTGCTAGTTCCTCAACAGTTACACTGGGATTTTGTTCCACCAGGGTTTGAAGGACATCCTCGTCATGCTCTACAGATCTTCCACGATGAGGCTCATCTTCTGGGCTGTAGTTTCCGGCTCGGAAATTCTGGAACCACCGTTTACACTGGATTACACTTATTGTCTGATCCCCATATACTGCATTAATATTCCACACCTTTTCTGTTGGGTTGTTGCCTTTATTGAACTCATAAAGCAAAATATGCCAAATATGCTACTTTGTCACTTTCATTATAGCTTTGAAAAAGTAACTGTTAAAATCGAACTGCACTCTTCAAAACTTGCACTAAGAATAAGTACAAGGTAAAATTACTACCTGCTTTTGTAGCAAATTGATGCAGGTAGCTTATCACATCCCCCTCTAACTTTTAGTTCATGCAATTGAGAAAATCACCATCTTCTGTAATATTTTCAATAAGATAGGTAGACAGGCAGGCAGATGGACATAGATAGATAGATAGATAGATAGATATCAATAAATTCAAATGAATTAAATGAATTCTTAATTTATTCACATAAATATTCATGAAGTATGACAAAAAGAAAGCATTAAATATTAGCATTTACTGAGACTTGGAAACAGCTGCCAGTGCTTGTGCCGTCAGTCAAAAACTCCTTGTAACAAATGCCAGATTTCAGGAATCATCGGGAGAGAATGCGCACCATTTCAGGGCCTTCCTCTTGACAGCTTTACAGTGTATCAGCACCCCTCACTGATGTGAGACCCCACTTACTGTTTCAACTGACTACGTAAATATTTGCTGTAATATATTGTTGTGTGTATAAGGCAGTGAGCTGACATTCTGTCAGCTGTGCCAGGCAAAATGCTTAGCAGTATTTCATTCATATTTACATCCTGCCAAAGTCAACGTTGCCGTTCATCCTTTTGGGATAAAAAAAAAAAACAAGTACCAGTTGAGCACTGGGGTCAACGTAATCAACTCACTTCCTCCCACCGAACTTACTGGCCTTGTGCAAAAATTCAAAACCAATATATTACTGTGCAGTATGTGGTGTATATTATTTTCTTATCTAGTCATTATAATTGACTTACAGTAGTATTTTTTACTGATGTTATTTCTTTACACCACATTTATACTCTTAGAAAACATCTAAGTCATTTCACTTATTTATATCATTTTGCCCAGCTATTCCAATATCTAACAAATATTGTATAGGTTTGTAAAACAATACGCAGTTTCGTTTCATTTTTGTCCTTTTATTATTCTTTACATACATCAACTTCTGGGAAACAAAATCTCGCTACACAGTAGTAAAATTCAAAATAATAAGACACTGCATTGTTAAATGCTCATCTTTGGAAACCATCATGTTCAATTTTATCCAATCCTTCTTGTTGATTAGCTTTGGCCAGTTCAGTCATATTTGTATGATGGTCAAAGGATTAGGCTTTAGAATAAGTAAAGCCAGCACTTAAGATACGAGATATTTGTTTGAAAGAAAACTTGACTGCTATATTAGAAAATCATGCAGCATAGAGTCTTGTCTCCTCACTTCAGTGTGGATGGATGTTTTATAAAGGCTGTCAGTTGTCTAAGTGAAGAATCTTAGAATAGACTTTTATTGGCATTAAAGAATTTAAGGCAATGGTTTTGAAGATGGAGCTGACATTAATGTAGATGCTTTGTTCTCAATTACTATTTTGTGAGATTGTAAAATTGCCTCTCAAAAACATGTGGCAGAAGCCTACCTATATAAAAATGTGACAAAATTCATGAGCAAGAATCCAATGAAACAAAAATTAAGAATTTTGTTTAAAAATCTAAAAATGAGCTAAATAGAACGAGTTGACCTGTAAGATTTTAGTCTAAAAGTGTTCCATAAACTGAGTGCAACATACAGACATGCTTGCTTAGGGATACCAAGTGGTACAATATAAAGTTAAATGTAACATTCTTTCCATTGGTGGTGTAAAGTGTATACTTCTTCCTATATTGACATTTTAAGTTTACTGAGGCAATAAATATACTAGCTTTTCTTGTCAATGTGAAATAAAATTCTATTGTAATACATACATCATAGTAATCGTGAAAATGCACAACATTATATAAATATATCATCAATATAGTACAAAATACTTTACCATTCATAATGTAAATAGTATTTATCATGTAAACAGTATGATATAAATTATCTTCATACCTAAGCACATACATTACAAATTTGTAATTCCATGACCTATCATACTTTGTGTATAACTCAAATAGACATTGATTGGCTGTGTACCTTTTGACATACCTCCTCTCCCATCCACCAAAAAAGAGAAAAAGAAAATAAATGAGGATTAATTTAAAATACTGATAACGATTTATCACAACATAATGGTGAGAAGTTATAATTTACCAAAGATCAAAATGTATATTTTTTGTATGAATATCTAAGAGGATCAGTAATGTTGGTGGTTAAAAGAACATTGGCAGTATGACGCTCAATGACCACGGCATTGCTGTTCTATTGACTAGATAGTCATGCATTCAGATTTTGCTACCTTATTACTTCTTATCCTTCAGCTCACCTTGCTCCTTAATTTTTCACCCCATCCCATTCTCATTCACTTCTCTTCATCTTTTTATTTCTCTTCTTTTCTCCATTTCTCACCCAGTTTTTCTTTTATACCTCTTCCTTTCTGCATATGCAAGGTCACATTTCCTTGAGTTCTCCACCAGTTGCTGCTAGGTGTTTAAAGATAGAAGGCATGCAATTCTTCTGTTCTTTCTTTCTTCCCTCCTAATATCTTAACTCTGGCAAGGACTTTGAAACATTGGATATTCTGTTTCCTATTGCAATTCCAATGTACTCTTTCAGTTTTTTCATTCAAATACTACCTGCCTTGCTGATATATATCTCTTTTACTCTTTTAGTTGTTTCAGTCATTTGATTGTGGCCATGCTGAGCACCAGGACATATTCTTTGTAAGAGACTTATTCTATTGTTCACTTTTTGCTGAACTGCTAAGGGACAGGGACATAAACACACCAACATCGGTTGTCAAGCAATGGTGGGGGGGGGGACAAACACAGACAAACAACAAACACATACATACATATATAAACATATATATA
>NC_068983.1:107579483-107588028 GCF_001194135.2 Octopus bimaculoides | reverse complement strand
AAATAATTTTGAAATATCTATAAAACCGTCAAAAGCTTCTTTATTTTTATGTTTTTTTTAATTTATTATTAGTGTTGCTTAATATGTTTTGCTAAAATTGCTGTTTCTTTTCAGATATCATCAGAAAAAGGTAATTAAAATTCATTTAAATTACAGACTATCAGACTTTCAAAGAGGTCAAGTTGTTGGTGCTTGTATGGCAGGTGCTAGCATAACGAGAGGGCTTAGCTATGCATTCACCATTATCACCGATAATAGCCAATATATACATGGAATACTTTGAGAATTTGGCTTTAAGATCAACACCACTAAAACCAACCCTATGGCTGAGATATTTTGATGACACCTTTATACTCTGGCCCCACCAGGAAGATGTCCAAATGATGTTAGATCATGTGAACTCAATAAAGCCATTCATACAGTTCACAATAGAACAAGAAAAAGACAATCAGCTGGTATTCCTGGACGTATTAATAACACACACCAAGTAGGGATTTAGGACATCCGTATACTGCAAGACAACCCTCACTGGACGATACCTCAACTTCAATTCCCACCATCCATACAGTGTAAAGAGAGGGATTGCTCAGTGCCTAAAACATCAAGCAATAAATATAAGTAGCAATCATGATACACTCCACGAAGAAATAATGATCAAGCTCAGTAACAATCTATTAAGCAACAACTACCCGAAAAGCATACTCTCCACTCCAATTATGAAGAAAAGAGAGGATGAAACCGATAAACTGTCCACAGTCTATCTACCCTATGTGAAAGGCCTCTCTGAAAAGATACAAAAGATATACTGCCCATATGACATCAGGACAGTATTCAAAAGTAATGCAATACTTCACAAATATCTCCTTCGATTAAAACCACCAATAGAAGAGAATATGACTAAGAACTGTGTGTACTCCGTCCCATGCAGCTGTGGTAGGTTATTCAAAGGCGAAACATGCCACCCCTCAAAATAAGGATAGAGGAACATCACAAAGCTGTGATATGATGAGATATTGAGAAATCGAGTGTAGCTGATCATGAATGGTAAAATGGAGACCACCTTCCCCTGTGGGATGAAGTTAAAACAATAGACAGAGAACACCACTGGAAAATATGAAAACTAAAAGAAGCAGCACATATGCTAGGACACAACAACCTCCTAAGCAGACCGAGTGCAGATATGAACAGCATATGGGAACCAGTATTAAAGAAGGATAGGAGAATATTAGATTTATAAGCCCTAAAATTCCCTCCATAATTGCCCACGGGCATATGGTGTAGCAGTTAAGAGCACGGGTTACTAACCCCAAAATTCTGAGTTCAGTGACCTGAATAATAATAATAATAATAATAATAATAATAATAATAATAATAACAACAACAACGTCGAAAAATACCTTAGGAATGAGAACCCAGCTTCAAAATTTCCCCAAGACACCTGATGAAGGCTGGAAGGTATATCAGCCAAAACATTGTGTTAACAACAAACAAGATGAGGACAAATATCCGTCAATTGTAGATGATGTAAATAATGTACATAATTCCTCATCTCTTAAATATAGAACTGAATTCAAACTTTGTGCGAGTCCATACCTCATAGAATTCAGGCTGTAATTACTGCTAAAGGTGGTCCTACCCCATATTAAAATAAATTTGTTTGAAATTTTAAGGTGTTTCCATTATTTTGTCCAACCCCTGTGTATATATCTATCTATCTATCTATCTATCTATCTATCTATCTATCTATATATATATATATATATATATATATACACACACATGGAATCACAAAATTGTAATGAATGTACTTAGGTATGAAGAATATTTATATCATATTGTTTGCATGTTAAATACTATTTACATTATGAATGGTAAAGTATCTTGTACTATATTAATATATTTATATAATATTGTGCATTTTAATGATTACTATGATGTATGTGTTATAATAGATTTTTATTTCACATTGACAAAGAAAGACACTACATTTACTACCTCAGAAGTAAACTTAAAATGTGTAGACTTGGAAATAGCGATAAATAGAAGAGATCTCTCAAACTTGTTTTGTCTAATCAGAATAAAGTTATTTTGATGGGCTTAAAAACAATAAGTCAGAAGCTTACCTTCATAGGTGTGAAGTATGCATAAAATATTTATGAGAGTTGTTCAAAGGTCAGAATTAATATGTTCAGCCACAGAGTTCTTCATTTAGTTAAGTAGCCACCAATGATGTCTATACTACCATGTTATTTTCCTTTTTATTCTTAAATTCATTATTAAGCATTTCCCTCTCCTAGAATTGGTTCAATTTTATAGCATATGTAGTTCCTACATCCATAAATTTGTCTTTACTTAGTTTTTTACTGTCTTCATCTATTTCTCATAACACTGGAAGTACTAAACAACACTATACGCATCATAGTTAAAAAAAACAAAGATGAGCGGAAAATAATTGTTTTCTAAAGTATTCACTGACCCCCATCACCCTTTTGTTTCATCTTCCTTTAACTAAATTGTACTCTACTAGTAATAACACTAAAAATAGAAGAAAACATTTTTCATCAGCTGACATAAGTGCATACATTTAAAGCTCTTTTGATGAGATCACCTAAAATGGACAATAAAAAGAAGCCTCAAATTTGAAGTCATCTCAAGCATATGTCAATTAACTTGCTAGCTACATTACTTTCACATGACTTGTCATAACACTTTAGAAAACGAATCTGTTTAATGATTAATTTTTTAATGATTAATCTCTCAGGTTGAAAAAAAAAAACAGTAAATGATTTCAATAAAAATCAGATGACAAGTTACATCATTAAAATTCTTGCTAGAAATCAAGTTACACAAAATCAGAGACACAAGTCAGTGAAACTAATATATGGAAGCTGTAAATTACAATTCTATTATTTTGTTTCATTTAATAAGATTGTAAAAGCTACAGGGCTGTTTATTTTTTTCCTTTGTTTGATTTTCTTTTATATTACAGAAATTTGTGCAAGTATGAGATATGATGTTGAGATCATTATGTCGTTGATATTAAGCAATTAAGTAAGTGGTTGCATTTGTGGACAAGAATGACCATCAGATAAATATTTCCATACACTTTTTTTCAAATTTAACAATTTATACCTTACATATATACAAGACCTATCTATACTAAAATGAAGACAGCTACTTGTTAATTAGTTGTGAGTACATAACTCTTACTAAAAAAAGAGCAATTATTAAAATCCATACTGTCTAGAAAATTCTTATAAATTCCAATTTTAATATAGTTTTATGAAAATATGGTTTCCAAGGAACTTTTATTATTAATGATTTCAATAACCTATTAATCATGAAACTATTAGTCAGGAAGCTAATTAACTGCAACACACTTTTTTAACATCTTACATTTGTATCCCTTTTCTTTTGTTGTTTCCTTACAATGATGCCTGTCTTTGTCTCTCTCCCACTTTCCAGCTATTTTTTGTCTACTACCTTTATTCATATTAGGTTTTTTAATTTATATCTTTATAACTTTTTCTCTCTCACTTTTATGCTCATCCTTTTTTCATCATTTTTCATCCGGTGGTCTTTGTCATTCCCCCCCCCCACCACTTCTCTCTCTTGAGCTGACTCTCCACCACTTTTATTCAATTGTTTTCATTAAAATTAAGTAAGTACAAAGTTTTTCTTTAAGTACATTGAGAGCATTTGTGAAAAATTTCACCATATCTAGTTATCAAATCAAAATTACTTAGAAATTTTTCATTTCAGGTCTTATATATATATTGACAGATATGCATAAATACAGCCATTATATTCAAGCAAACGTGACATACACTCACAGAAAATTGCCCTCTGGGCGGTATTTCTGCTAGTTTGGATAATGCAGAAGAACATTTCTGTGTATCTGAGGTAATACTTGAAGATTTACAACATGGAAGATGCAGAGAATGATTTTTGTTAAATTTGCTATGTTGCAAGTGTCCTACATTATTATACATATGAAAGAAAATAGAGCTGGCAAATTGGTATATGGAAAGATGGATACTGTCATCAAAACACAATTCTAAATTAACCTTTGTTGAACATCTATTTTTCAAGTACTATATAAGAACAAGTAAAAGATGGTGAGAGTATGGAACAAAGGGACAAATTTATATGTGAAGAACAAGTTGATTTTGACATAGGGTTCAAATTCCCAGTTTATATAATTCTGTTATATAACACTGTTAGTTGATACATGCTAGCCAAAGATGATTGGTAAACATTTGAATAGGAGTTGTCTTCTCTCAAAGGTCAGTCCATACCTTTTATGGCTATATAAGTCGGTTGTGACTCATAGCTGGAAATTAAATAAAGATGGCTTGAATCTATCCAAAGCCTTGCTATAATGGTATGGGTCTTCAAAGTTTTAAGCTTTCGTAAACATATTCTTTCTCTGGTCATCCTTTTGTATTGTTATTATGGAATTGAATTAAGGCAGCATGTTGGCAGAACTGTTAGCATGCCAGACAAAATGTTTAGTGACATTTTGCCTGTCTTTACATTCTGAGTTCAAATCCTACTGAAGTCGACTCTGCCATTCATTATTTCAGGGTTTATAGAATAAGTACCAGTTGCACACTGGGGTCGACATAATCGACTTACCCTCACCCTCAAAATGACTGGCCTTGTGCTAAAATTTGAAACCGTTATTTCAGGGTCAATAAAATAAGCACCAGTCAATTACTGGAGACAGTGTAATCGACTATCCCCTCCCCAACAAAAAGTTTCAGGCCTTGTGCTTATTGTAGAAAGAGTTATTATGGGTTTAAATATGAAAAAGTATTAGGCATGGCTGTGTGGTAAGAAGCTTGCTTTCCAACCACATAATTCTGGGTTCATTCCCACTGTGTGACACCTTGGACAAGTGCCTTCTACTATAGCCTCAGGCTGTGAGTGGATTTGGTAGATGGAAACTGAAGAAACCCGTTGTGTGTGTGTGTGTGTGTGTGTGTGTGTGTGTGTGTGTATGTGTGTGTGTATGTATGTACATATATACATCTATGTCTGTGTGTCTCTGTATCTGTGTTTGCCTCACTCTACCACTGCTTGACAATCGGTGTTGGTATGTTTATGTTCCTACAACTTAGCAGTTCAGCAAAAGAGACTGATAGAATAAGTACCAGGCTTTAAAAATAAGTAATGGGGTCAATCCATTTGACTAAAACAAATTCAAGGCAGTGTCTCAGCAATGCCACAATCTAATGACTGTAAAGCATAAAAGAATCCTAGATCCTATAACATTTAACATTCTCAGAGCATGACTGACAGTCCCATAGTATCTAAAAGTTTATTTAACTACTAATTTTCTCATATTTATATGGTTTGACAGACATATAATTATTATTATCGTCATTTAAAATTCTACACACACATAATCACAAAGAAAAGAAAATAGACAAAAATGAAATATAAACAAATAGAAATGCCTATCACCAACCCTCCAAGTTACTATAAGCAAATTGATAACATCCTCCCCATCACACACTTACATTTGCAAGAAAAGCAAACAACATACCACAGAAATAACATACAACTAATGACAAATTCAAATAACAAACACAAACACCAGACCACCTATATGCACCATCAGCTACGTATATACACCACAAATAGCAAGTTGTTATAGCTTCACTTGAAGATCACAGTGGCATAAAATTCAAGTTTCGAGACAAACTCACAGCTTCAGTTTCAATAAAAAAAATCTATATAAATACATATGTGTGTGAGTGTGTGTATATATAAATATGCAGGTATATATGATACACACATATATATATAATGTGTTTTGCTTAGGAACAATACACATTACCAGAGTTTTCTGACTTGAATTGAGTAGAACAAACCTCTCCAAATCATTGTCAAAGTATCTGTGCAAAGGTAGTAAGGGTTGGCTAGCTACCTTGTACTGGTATGGAGTGGTATAATGTTTAACAATAAAGTGAAGTCAAGTAATGATATTTTGAATGCATTTAACATGAGTGTCTCAGATCATTGTACAACAGATAAAAAGGCAGTCATTTCTTACTCAACATTGTCCTCAGTTAGTACATTTCAAAATGACTTAACTGTTTTGAAATGTCTTAACAGAGGAAAATGTTGTGCTAGAGATGATTTCCTTTTCAACTATAGGGAAATTATGTGAAATGCACATATTAAATATCATTTCTTGGTCTGACTTCATTAGCTTTGGATTCTACCTAGGATGACCTGCCTTAACCTACTATCTAATATTGGTCTCACATTTTGGTGCCAAGCTAGCAATTGCAGGGTAGGAGTAAGTCAATTACATCAACGTCAATGTTCATCTGGTACTTATTTCATTGACCCAGAAAAGATGAACTGCAAAGTCAGCCTCAGAAAAATTTGAACTCAAAACATAAAGACAGACAAAAACCTGCTTAGCATTTTGCCTGGTATGCAAATGCTTCTGCCAGCTCACCACCCTAAAACTGCTGTCTAATATCGGTTTCAAATGTCAGTTTAAGGCCAGCAATTTCAGAAGAGGGGTTAAATCAATTACATTGACTCTAGTGTTCAACTGGTACTTATTTTATCGATCCCAAAAGATGAAAGATAAAGTCAATCTTGGTAGAATTTGGATTCAGAATGTAAACACAATCAAAATTTCACTAAGCATTTTGCCCAGCATGCTAACAATTTTGCTGTCTAATATCAATAATAAGGACTAATTGTTCTGAAAGAATATCAGCACGTATCACAACCATTTTAAACATTCCTCAGCTGATCGTCTATTGATCTCTTGTGATCTAAACTCCATTAGCATTCATTTCTACCCACAAGTTCTTTCATTGTATAAATATAAAAATGCCTTAATCAATCCTGATACCAGTTGTATGACTGTCTGTACCTTTATTCTATTATACATATACCAGCTTGATTGGAACACTGTCTATAGCCAATC
Source organism: Octopus bimaculoides (assembly GCF_001194135.2). NCBI lineage: Eukaryota > Metazoa > Mollusca > Cephalopoda > Octopoda > Octopodidae > Octopus > Octopus bimaculoides. The sequence goes on along the minus strand of NC_068983.1, from coordinate 107,581,070 downwards.
CTCACTTAGGCAGCCATAACATCCTTGCATTTATAGTTGCACTTCAACTTGGCGTTTAGCCAGGAACACCAGCCTGAGCACTAATCGTATCTGATTATTCTGTATCATCAGATGTAAGAGTACTTGAAACTTCTATTTACTCACACACACACATTAAGTACACACATGTACTCATATCATTACTTCATGTCAATACTGGAATGCATTGAACTGGTTTCATCTTTCAAGTCATTATAGTCCTTCATTACATCACACCACCAACCAAAAAAAGCCGGCTAACATGATCATTGTTGTTCAGTATGGATGTACATCCCATCATCAAAGAATGGATTTTAGTGGCACTGGTAGTAAAGAAGTTAGCCCATTACGCATGCACACACACACACACACACACATTAAGTACATACATGTACTCAAGCCATTACTTAATGTCAATACCAGCATGCACTAGCTCAATCATGTCTTTCCATTCATCATACATTCATACAAGTTGAAGTATCAAAGTACATCTCTTAGCTAAGTTTGCATACATGAGGCTGATAACATCATAAGACTTGGAAGGCAGCTCCTTGAGCGGCATTCCTTGTCTGATAACCTAGAATATATGCCCAAAGAAGTCGCATGACTTTACTGCAACATATCATCACTTGAAAAGATAAGCGTATATGAGCAGAAGACCATGCATGGACAGGTTAGTAGAAAGCTCAGAGATGATAGTAACATTGATCATCAAAGCAGTCTATCATGGACCAACAACTGGATTACTACCTTCCACTTTGAAGGGGTATGTGTTTGCATTCCCAGGAACAGGAAATATTGACCAAATACCTAATGCACAAAAGGGACAGAAATACAGAAAAAGCAGTAAAATATGACAACCAATGCAGACTTTGTGGAGTTAACACCAAAGATATCACCCACTTCATAAGCAATTATCCAAAAATGTGATCACAGTTTTATCTACCAGTGAGACATGATGTTGTAGCTAGGACATTGTATAATGAGATCCGCCAAAAGAGTAAGCCCAAACACAAAGAAATAAGAACTCACAGTATGGTGGAAGCTATAGCCACTCATAATAAGAAGGAGTATTGATGAAATGTCCCACTGCAAACCTCAATAAAATGTAAACACAATAGACCTGAGATAGTGATTAAGAACAGAGAAGAGAAACTGTGTATAGTTGTGGAAGTCAGCTGCCCAGCAGATGCTGAAGATCAGTTCAAAAGAGAATACTTACAATGAACTATTGAAAAATCTACACTTACTTAATCCAGATTACAAGTTTAGATTTATACCAGTAATTATTAGGACACTGAGATCTGTAACACACTGCCTAACTACCATTCTTGAGAAATTAGCTTTCTCAAAACCAGAAAAGAGAAGATTGATTCGAAGGCTATAGATCCAAGCCATCACTGGAACTGCAAAAATCTGCAAAACGTTCCAGAAGTTTATATGAGCACGTTCATATATGCAACTATATGCATGAGAAGACATACATAAAACAAAACATACAAATCTGCACGTATACATACATGCATGCATGCATAAATAAATAAATAAATACATACATACATACATACA
>NC_068983.1:107566478-107579473 GCF_001194135.2 Octopus bimaculoides | reverse complement strand
CATGCATGCATAAATAAATAAATAAATACATACATACATACATACATACAAAAATACCCTGTTGCTGATGTTGAAATTCCAATGAAGGAGCCTTGGATCTAGGTTAGAAAACTAGCTCTTTCTCTATTGGCAAGAAATCTTGATATAAAACTGAATAATGACACACATACATACAGGCATGCATACATACATACATACATCTTAAGTTGGAGAACTCCTTTCCAGGTACTCTGAAAATACAACAGTCTCGTGGACATACATACATACATACATACATACATACATACATACATACATCTTAAGTTGGAGAACTCCTTACCAGGTACTCTGAAAATACAACAGTCTCGTGCAACCCAAAAGAGGCTGGACTGGCCTACCTAAATAGAAGCTTGAAGGAGAAGCAGGCATCATACCAGCAAAAGCAATGCATGGGTACATATCCCATTAGCTAGAAGGCAACAACAGTATTGACAGGAAGAGTTACTTCTCCTGGACATGTGATAGATACATTACATCCCACCTAGAGGGACATGCCTTCATTATCCAGCAGCAGGAGATAGGTACTAAATTCCTGATAAACAAGAGGGACAAAGATGCCCCAAACCTCCACTTTGTGGCAGAAAATATTTGCTCTGTTATACCAGTGTGGAAGATATCATCCATTCCATCAACAGCTACTCCCAAATGTCTACAAGATACTACTCACCTCTGAGGCATGATATAGTTGCAAAGACTATTCATAATACTATCCACAGGAAGGATTGCCATGACATATACATCAAAGGCATGCCAGAACCAGCAGGTATTTAAACCTTTCAAAATAAGAAATGCTGGTGGAACAGCCCAATAAAATCATTGTGTTTACTGACTATCATCAAAGGGCCACGCCATCAATGGTGACTACTGTGCAATCTTGCTGAGACAAATATGAAAGGCTATCAAGACCAAATGCTCAGGAAAACTAGTGAAAGGGAGCTTGTTTCACCAGGACAATGCTCCAGCACACAAGTTCTTGGTTTCAATGGCTGCTGTGTGTGATTGTGGCTTTGAACTGGTTGATCACCCGCCCTATTATCTGTTCCCCAACATGGAAAAACACTTGGCTGGGAAGTATTATTTCAGTCATGACATCATATCTGCTGTTCACCAACAGAATGAAATGCTTGTATTCAATGGGATCCAAGCACTGCAACACCAATGAAAGAAGTGTGTGGAATGCAAGAGGCACTATGTTGAAAAATAAACCTCATTTGTTCACATTCCTTGAGTTTATCTTGGTCAGCCCATGAACTTTTCAGCTAACCCTCATATGTATATACACACACACACAAACAAACTGTAGCACAAGAAATGTTGGTGGAACATGTCCATTGAAACTTTTACCAAATGCTAACATAACAGACCTGACATAGTTATTCGCAATAGAAAAGAAAAGTCATGTACATTCATAGAGTTTACTTGCCTGACAGATGTCAACATGTCTTCCAAAAGTCAACAAGGAAGACAACTATTTTAAAACTTGTAACTCCTCTACCCTGATTATAAATTTATATTTACACTAATAGTCATTAGTGCACTTGGTTATATTAATAAATGCCTAACCCACAATCTGAAGAAGCTAGGATTTTCAAGCAAAGAAAGAGACTGGTTAACATGAACTTTATGGATACAATCTTTAAGTGGAATAAGAAGAATATGCAAAAGTTTCTGAAAATTTGATATATAACATTTATCTTTTTGCTATGGAAATACCAATGATGGAGCTTTTGTTTTTTTTCCACCATTCTGGAAAGAATTGTAAATAAATAAATAAACAAATAAATTAAAAAAACTAAAAAGGAAAGGATATACTTGATGGGGGACTAAATTCCAATGAAAATGGCTGTTTCTCAATGTTTGTAAAATTTGAAACTAAAAACAGGAAAACACATATATAAATGTATACACATATATGCATGCATGTGTGTTTATAAATAAATACAAACACACACCACATGCACACACACGCACACACACACACATATACATGCACACATAAATACACAGATACTTACAACCTTGCCAGTGAGCAGGTGGCCAATCAAACTTTAAAACTCAAATTAGGAAGAGAAACCACATATTGATATACATACATGCATATATAAATGTATATGCATATACATATATATATATATATATATATATACACACATCACATGTATATATTTGTGTGCATGTGCAACGTACATACACTATGTAGATAAATAGAGAAAGGGGGGAGAGGGAGGAAGGGAGAGAGAGAGAGAGAGAAGATCACTGTACTATCTTCAGTAAAAGTGCTGAATTTGAATCAACACATGAATGAATTCAATTGATTTGACGTCTACATTTAAACTAAAGTCTACTTAGAGCAACTTCTATGTTGGTAATTTAATTGCTATGCGTTGTTGTGTCTGTAAATTCTAGCTTAGAAATTTGAAAGCATTTCTATGGCCGTAGTAAATCTATATAGACTGAGAAAAAGGGTTAAGCAATTTTCAGTCTAATTTTGAATTCTTTGCTTCTTTTTTTTATGATGCAAAAATTTATACTTTTTAACATTGATCAATAAAAACAATAATGTAGAATATAATACATTTTTGCTGTTAGTTTTTAACCAGCCTTAAAACACCTGTTAACAGCCTGCCAACAGCTCATGGCATGATGGATGAGACCTTGCTAGCTTGAATAATCAAATACTAAAGTTGAAGAAATTAATGTCAGCAACAGGTATCATATTTACTCTTCTTGTTTAAGAAAATCCTTTACAATGAAAGCTCACATACAAATGAATTTATGCAGTGAAGTAGAAAAATACAAGATTGATAATTATGTGTAATGTATTGCTAATTATCTGTGGTCTTTAGAATTTTTACATCCATTTTCTCATATTTACATGTTTAAAGTGTTTTCATTTTCATATTGTCCTCAATTTCAAGTTTTTGCAGCAGGAATACTAATTCACTGAAATTAATTTATTGTTATTGTTTGCTTTAATTTTTTTTTTGTTTAACATTATTTCAAGTTACAATCCATCCATTAGCAACAATCATTTATAACCTTGTTGGTAGTGTACTATGCTACACCAGATCATTTTAATTTGCAATTTCTTTTAAGTCTCAGTTGCCTTATACAAAATCTATCTATGATTTAGAATGCAAATATAGATTTGAATATCTATCTTTTATTTCAGATAATCCTTTTCTCTCTTGCTGTGTTTATCTGTCATTTACAATTAGAATCCTTGAACAAGTAGAACATAATGCATCATCTATAACAGAAAGTTATTAACAGTTAAGTGAGAGGAATTATGATAATTTTTCATAAAATTCATATTAAATGCTTATACATTTTCTTGAATTCTCTATATGTCATTGCTGTTCTCACATAACAAAAAGTTTTGTCATAACCACCATCATCTCCACCCACTCAAAGAACTACTATTTTCCATCCATTATTCATTGACTGGAAGGGTTAAATGCCATTAAGATTAAATTGTACATTAATTCTCTATTCTTTTGTCTTGTCCAAGTTCAGGATTGATATTTATTTTATCTGTTTAGCATTCTTCCCATCGTGACCAAGGGTCAAAGCCATTCATCTTCAAAATGAGCTCATCCTTTGGTCAGTTGTCTTAAGCAAACCATATAACCTTTATCTAACAACTTCCTCATCACAATGAGGTGACCTCTTATCTCTACTTAAGTCTTTCTTAACCAAAATATTTCGAAAGCAGATCCACAGCATAACAAGAGTTATATTAAAAGAACTGATCCACGGACCAGGTTTTACTGACATAAAGTAGTAGCACAGTATGAAAACTAAATTCAGTCAATGTGTCCTCTGATATACCAGATTGCAGGAAGAGGAAATATTTTATAAAATTTCTTTAAATCAAAGTAAACTCTTAAAGCCATACTATGTTGGATCAGAAAAACCACTAACCTGAACAGTAAAGCAGTCTGGTAACAGATGATGCCAACATCCTTAATGGCTTCCCTTATTTCCTTAAGTCTTTGAAGATTTATATTTTTGCATCTGAATTCAAAGAATGGTTTTTAGTGAAACACCTAATGCTTATAGAAGATGGAGCGACTACTACCACACTCAACCATTTAGAGGCAGACTGCATACATTTAGTTTCATACCTATTTGCATAAGATTTAACAGAAAATATTGAGCTGAAAGCTTTTAAACAGAAAATCAACCATCCAAGCAAACGAATAGTTTTAGATTCTGTCTCAAAATCATTTACCTAGAACAACTCTGTAAATATCTCTTGTAACACTGGTTTCATGAGAATGATGTTGAACAAGGGGCATATCAATGTCTTCATTTTCACATCAAATTCAGAGTTAAACTAGTTCACATAAAACATGAGACTCTACAATAATAATTATTATTTGCACAATTTTAACCTCTTAGTATTTACAGTTAACAATTCCCCATAGTGATTTTCCATATCTTCTCTTTAATTTCTGTGTCAATATCATGATTTTCATTATTCAGTTTGTATTCCAGCTAATTTATGAATGTTCACTCATTGCTTTGAAGAGTATCATATTTCTACTTCTCTGTAGTTTTCTTTGTTGTATGCATTGCCAATTTGTTCCCTTTCTAATGTCAAGATACTTCACCTTCCTTCTACCCAAATCTCATTATTTATTTTCACAAATTTATCAATTCTGTCTTCTCATATTAAGTTGATAAACACCTTGTTGTTCAAATACGGGTTTACATTCAGAAGACATGATATTATTCTACTCTATAATGAATAGACATTTGCATTTCAAAAGTATTAAAGGACATTACAGTCTCCTGGATAAACTTAACAAATTGTTCACATATTTCACATTTCTCAAATTCCAACTCGTTTCCTTGGAGAAACAATAGAAGGCAAACCAACATATACCTACTGAATAATAGTCTAAAACCAGAAGACTCATTTCTGCTTCTTTGTTTTCCACAAAGATTAAACTCTATCAGTTTTGCAATTTTAAGAAAACAGGTGTCATAAATATTTTCACATTAGCAAATAGCTTAGTAATATACTTATTAACTACATTTTATAAGGTAACATTATAGTAAAAGTCAACATGTTGTGTATTTTAGGTTAAAGTGATAGACATCTTTAAAACTAAAATGAATAGTGCATATTAAAGTTGCTTGTTCTAGCTATCCATATTTCTTTTCAAATATTTTCATTATTGATAAAGATATGTACCAATTTGTTCTCTGCAGGTATTTGTACACAGGATATTTCTATTTACCAATTATATCCATAAACTACAGAATATGCCTGCCAACTAATATCAATTGTTTGTTCCTAAGGGAATTTTTTCTCTCAAACCCATTAATTTATGAAATTATATTAGGACAATATAGTTTTTACTTTAACATATTTTTTTGTTGCATGACTAAAAAAATTCCATAGCATGTATGTGAATAAAAACATAAATAATTTGAGTTTACTATATTCATCTGATGCTCTTTGACTAATTTTCCTTTTTAAATGTTAATGCTTTTCTAAAATATAAGTACATTTTAATGCCATCATTCCCTAGAGATGATAAGAATATTTCAACTTTGACATTCTTTATATGATGGCAAATATCATTATCACTATAGGAACACACAAACTCAAAGGCTTAAACATATCAGTTGATATTAAATAAAAGCATGAACAAAAATATAAAAGATATTGTTTTCTATATCTGTATGATAGTCTGAAATTCACCGACATTCTTTTACATTCAACATTTGAATTATTTAGAAACTCAACTGCATTCTTCTTTGCTAAAATCTATTTAAAATGTCAGCAATTTTATGAGTGTATGAATAGAACTTTTTAAAAAGAAAACCTTTCAGTATAAACTGTAATGCAGAAACAGGGCAATATTAAATATAAATTTCTTCAAATACTGAAATGATAGCTTATGAAAAGTGTAAATATGCATGTTGTTGTACAGTATTTGAAATCATTACATTTACTTCCCAAAGCAATTAAGAAAGTTGCAGCACCAATTCTAAAAGCATTCACGAAAATGTATCTGGTAGATTAATGATTTCTCAAGCATGTTTATCCATTTTAACTTGCTTTAATCTTTATTGAATATAGAATTTACACATATCACACAATTCTTAAATTTGGAACTGATATCGCCTTCTCCTTTAACAACTTATTGGAAGAAGAATTTCATAGTTAAATATCTTGAAACAAACTCTTAAGTATGAAAATAATGAAAAGCCATTGATTACATGCAAAACAAAAGTGCATTTTACACTGGAGTATTGTAGATGCATTTGAGATAAAGTACTCCTCCCCCTCTCTCTGTGTTTCTTTCTCTCTCCACACACGCACACTAACACACACACACACAAATAATATATATATATATATATACATAGGCAATTCAAGTAAACAAATGATTCAAAACAACAAATAAAAACGAACATGTGGACACACTGAAGAAATGTATTAGATTGACGCTCAGTGAAAGGAGAAAGTTTGATGATTTGAGCATAGCTCTTCATCAGAAAGAAGAAAGGGAAAAGTCCAAAGAAGGAAAAGAAAAAGAAATCGCCAATGGCACATGTGTAGTTACATTGCTGAAGTGACACACACACACGCACGCACACGCACACATACATATATACCATGCATACTTATATATTGGTTTTAAATTCTGGCACAAGGTAAGTAATTTCAGGGGAGGGGGTAAATCAGTTACATCAACCCCAGTACTCAACTTGTACATATTTTATTCACCTTGAAAGGATGAAAGACAAAGATAGCCTTGGTGGCATTTGAACTCAGAACATGACGATGGATGAAAAGGCACTAAGCATTCTGAAAGGATGAAAGGTATTTGAGTGGTATTTGAGCTCAGAACACAAAGACAGAGGAAATAGCACAAAACATTTTACCCAGTATGCTAATGATTCTGCCAGGTCATTGCCTTCATGTATACATATATATTAACAATGCATATGTGTGTGTGTGTGTGTATGTGTGTGTGTGTGTGTATGTGTGTGTGTGTGTGTGTGTGTAGACAACACCAAAAATGTAATTTGTCTGATAAGCAAGCTCTCACTCAACAATATAGAAGATAAAATATCCAAGAAAACTAATAATAGCATGTGCTGATGAAAAAATAAAAAAATAAAAAAGGACCCAATTAATTGAATAAAAGATAACTTTGTGTGCCACACATAAGTTCTTATATTTTCCCCTATGGTTTTCTTTTTCTTTTTTCAAAGGCCTGGTTTGAAATGCCAGAACTTTTCCCATCCTTACAACTCACTAACTTTATTTTATGAAATTTTAAAACTTAATACTCTATGGCTATTGCTCAAACTATTGTGTGTGTTTTCTCTTGTCTGTCACTTCTATAGGTAGAATGTTTTTTATTCTCTAGGATTTACTATCTGCATATTGCCCCTACCAAAAGCCTTCATAGTACAACTGCTTTGTCTCCTCATTTCTTCTCCAAAGTTGCTTCATTCTAGATTCTCATCCTCATCTACATTACATCTCTAACTATTAATATGCATGAATTCCAACTGAATAGAAATAGAACAGGCCTGGTCAATTATTTTTTCTTTAAACAAAGAGTGCCTGAACCAGCTATGATTAAGTACTTTCCCACCTTTTAAACTAACACTTATAACCAAAAATCTAGAGAATCATACTGAAGATAACATCAAAACAATTATGATGAATATAAAACTTTTAAGAATATTAACTGCTTTTAATTAAAACAGAAATTAAGACTACTTTCTTCTCGGTGTTAATATCATCACTTTATTATTATTAGTTTTTGTTTTTTGTTTTGGTTTGTATTTTTTTATAACACTATCAAAGAAAATAGTCAAATATGTTAGAACTAATGCAAGATAAATATTGAATTCATTTAAAAAAACTTGTTTACTATTGAATGAGTTCATCCATAAAAATATCAAAAAGAAAAAAAAAACAACAATCAATTAACTTCTAAGTCATTTAAAATTTTTAAATATTAATTACTGGTTAAAAAATAAGAGACATTTTAATTTGCAATTACATGCTTAATATAGATAAGTAGTAAAGTTTTAAATATATAGGAGCAGCAATTGAACACTAAGTAAAATATCAAAGAATAAAATATTGATATCTCACCAAAGATTAGAACTTCCTTTTAAATGTTGTTATGATAAAATATATTATTTCATAACATTTGCTTCATATTATGTTCAAAGATATTTCAAAATCGTTTGATAATATAACTAGTGTCGTAGGTGGTCAAGTTGATAGAGAGTTAGCTATTATTTTCTTTTGGCTGGGTGGAGCTATTAGCCGTATTCTCTTATTGCATTGTGAATATAACTATCAAATGGTGTAGTCCATCTGGCAGTAACTAAGTATGATAAGAGATATAATCTATTACTTAAAGTAATAGAAGTACTACATGATTGAATGAATTTTATTTGTTTGAAGAGCTGGGTTGATATCCTTCAAAGAATATGTAGTGGAGAAGTTTGAGTTAACTTGCCTTACAGTACAAGAATCTGACATCTGCAAAGGATCATAACTTTAAACTGGAAAATTGGCAATTTAATCTTATGATTTAAAAAGGAATCACCTAATTTTGGTGACATATTTTTAATAAAAAAGTAAATTTAAGAAACAAAAAATATTGTTCAATGTAGCTAAAATATTCATGAATTTGTTCTCAAAATTAGTTTAATTTCATTGTACCAGAAGCAATTAGCAAATTTAAGCTGACTAACATGAACACAGTTTTCATTTGCAGAATTTTAGTGAAAATTTAAAGAATCTTAAGAGCATTCTCAAAACTTTTGAATAAATTATTCAGATTTTAGCAATATCAGAATAACTTTTTTTAATTATAAAAGTCTAATGAATAATTTAAAAATTTTTATTGTTTTACTGTTTGACTTTTTTAAAACTGATATTCAATAAATTCATATTCATATAATAACATACACATATGCATACAAACAAAATATGTATGCAAGTGTAAATTTTATACAAGAATTTAGATGTTTTTATAAGTAGAATCATTATAGACAAATCAGATACGAGTTTGGTGTTATATTTCCAGGAGTGTGATTTGAAGAAATCTTATTGAAAAGAATCAGTTCAATTGTAATCACATCTCAGAATATGAAACCTGAATACATGAAATTTAGAGAGCAAAGTGAAACTGGGGGAAGATTCCTTTCATTCACCGGAAGTTTCATTTGTTTAGTGGCAAACTTTATCAACACGTCATATTCAGAAAAGGATGTTTTGATGTAATTATAAAAATCAATTTCTACAGCAGCCAAGGCAGCAACAAGAAAAAAGAAGTTAAAGAAGAAGGTTTCAACTCTTCACCTAGTATTCAATCAAAAGAAGGCAAGATTTCTCCCTGGTTGACAATTAGATTGAATGTTATGATTTAGAGAGAGATTTCTTTACATGAGCTACTCACATGAATATGGTCAATTTCTCATTTAAGTATTTAGCCAGATAAAGCATTTAGTAAATCCCAAATACCTCTATAGTATTTTCAGACAGTCATCATAGGCTTAATGGGAAGGAAGAAGGCAACAAAACACAGCTTGATAGGTCACATGTTTGGCAAACTATTTTATCTTTTAGAGTGATTCTGGAAATCTGTCTAAATCAATGACTATCAATATGGATTGCAGACATGGAGTTTGAATGCACTTGATCTGCAGCCAAAGAAAGGAAGAAATATATTTCAGGAATTTGTTCAAGTAAACACATTTCAACTGAGTGTTTGTGGGGAAGAGAAAAAGATGCACAAATATATTAACAATATATATAAGGGAAAAAGTGCAAGACCATAAGGAAAAAAGACAGTACATCATAAGGAAAATGAAAACAGAACAAAAAAGAAAAAAGAAATCCAGAATTGAAAGAACATATAAGTCATGCAGAGGAAAGCTGGTAAAAAGATCATTAAAAGGAGAATAAAAAAGAAAATGTGTTGATACTGATTGTCATTTGTATAGCGTTGTCAGGATTCACCTTGATGAAGTAGATTTTAAAGTTTATTAATGAAGATTTTTATAAGTTTGTTCCTACGTCTAAAGTTTGACTTAAATAAGTTATATTACTTGAATCTTTAAGATGACACTTTCATTTCACTTTAACAGACTCATTCTAGATGTTACCTACTGTTACTAATTTGCTTTATTATTTTCATTCAAACTACATAACTAAATTAGTGTACATATTTTTTTTTTTCCTGTTTAGATTCCTTTCATTTTTAGCCTACTTCCTAAATCTTAAATTCAATAAATTCTTGAGGCTCTTGTTACAGTCACAATAAGTAATAATCAATTATTTTCCATTAAATAGCTAATGTCACTCTGTTTCAGTATTCAAACATTTAAAATTTCACTTCAGTTATTGAATAAATATTACTTGAATGTCTTCTGACTTAATTACAAAAACACTGTCATCACCTGCTCCTTATTTAACAATCATAATGTATCTAAAATATTAAGTATCTTCCATGATTTTAAATGAACTAGTGCTTCAGATCAGAGTTTATGCATAGCAATTGAAATCACTGTCCTCTATACTTTAGAATACTAAGAACATATACATATATATACATACACATATGCACACTCACACACACACACACACACACACACACACACACACACACACACACATATATATTTTACCATTTGTACTGTTTAGTGATAATGGTTAAAAATTTTGGCACAAAGCTAGCAATTTCAGAAGAGGTGGGTAATTTAATTAGATCAACCCCAGTGGTCAACTGACACTTATTTCCTCAAACTCATGAAAGTTAAAGTCAACCTCAGGAGAAATTGAACTCAGAAAGTAAATACAGATAAAATGATACTAAGGTAATGATTCTACTAGCTTGCTGCCCTACTCCTTACTAATAATGAGATCTTTTATCCCATTATTATTCCTAATAATGGGATCTTTTATCCTTAAAATAGTATGCTGATCCATTAAATTATATGCTTTGATGAAATTCTTTATAGTTATGAAATGTTTCTTCATTTGGCTGATTCTGAGTGTAGACAGTTTGATCTGAGTTTCAGTGCTAGATTTGCACAAAAAACATTAAATGCCAAAATTTATATCAACGTTTACCTTTTTATTTGTTTCAGTCATTAGACTGTGGCCATGCTGGGGCACCACCTTAGGGAATTTTTGTTGCATGAGTCACCCCAAGTACTTTTTTTAAAGCTTGGTACTTATTCTATTTGATGTCTTTTGCCAAAATGCAAAGTTATGGGGATGGGGATGTAAACACACCAGCACCGGTTGTCAAGTGGTGGTGGGAGATGAAACACAGAAACAAAGACACACACACGTGTATATATATATATATATATATATATATATGGGAGAATATACAAATAATAACAACAGACGAGGACAGGTGGTGTAAATAACAAAAGTATATATTAGTATGACGCTATATATATATATATATATACGACAGCCATCTTTCAGTTTCTGTCTACCAAATCCACTCACAAGGCTTTGGTCAGCCCAAGACACTTGCCCAAGGTGCCATGCAGTGAAGACACTTGCCCAAGGTGTCATGCAGTGAATCTGAACTTGGAACCACGTGGTTGGGAAGCAAACTTCTTATCATACAGCCACACCTGTGCCTTGGTTTAAATTTTTTTTAAACTCTTTAAAAATTGTTGCTAGTTAATGACATAACTATGTACCTTCTATAATATATCTTATGTGCAGAGAGAGAGAGAGAGAGAGAGAGAGAGAGACTGATATCTTTTTTTTTTAAATAAGCACGGCATTATTTATTCAATTAATGAATGACATCATTCTTTAGAATGTCAAAGGCCGATTATGGCTACATCTATTTATCATTATTATATTTAAGGTAATGTGGTGAACTGGCAGAAACATTAGCATGCCGGGAGAAATGCTTAGCAGTATTTCATCTGTCTTTACATTCTGAGTTCAAATTCTGCCGAAGTCAACTTTGCCTTTCATCTTTTCGCGGGTCGATTAATTAAGTACCAGTTGCGTACTGGAGACGATCTAATCGACTGGCCCCCTCTCCCAAAATTTTGGGCTTTGTACCTAGAGTAGAAAGGATTATTATATTTAAGGTGGTGAGCTGGCAGAATCATTATCATACTGGGCAAAATGCTTAGCAGCATTTCATCTGTTTTACATTCTGAGTTCAAATTCTGGCAGGGTCCACCTTTGACTTTCATGCTCTTGAGGTCAATAAAATAAGTACCAGTCATGCACAGGGTTCATGTAATTGACTCACCTACTCCCCCAAAGTAACTGGTCTCGTTCCAAAATGTGAAATCATTATCATTATATTTATTTCATTTTTTCTTTGGTAACTAATTATAATTTATACAGTTAGCACTGGAAGAACATGATATTGATGGAACCATATCATAAGCTTTTGAGTAATAGCATATTTTATTTCTCAGCTCTGTTAATTAGTTCATATATGACCTTTTAACTATCTTCTATACCTGTTAAATCTTGCTTCCAGCACCAAGATTTCTAGTGTGAAATATTTCAAAATATTTAATCTCCTTGCAGCAACTCTGGAAAAGTTGGCAGGCATTCCAATTTTTCAGGATAACCAATGCTACTCCAGTATTTTACTATTATTTAATCTCTTTATCTATCTCATATTTTCCATTCAAAATGCTTTGATTGAAACATGATCATCATCATTATCGTCATCGCACTCCTCATCATCTTTACCCTCATCTGCTTCCTCCTCCCCCCCCCTCCTCCTCCTCATCATCATCATTTTAACATCCACTTTTTCATGATTGCATGGGTCAAGTGGAATTTATTGGGGCAGATTTTCTATAGTTGGATGGCCCCCCTGTTGTCAACCTTCACTTGTTTCCAAGCAAAATAATATTTCCCCATAACCAGACATGTTTTCACTGAAAATTAGAAACAA
>NC_068983.1:107563180-107565873 GCF_001194135.2 Octopus bimaculoides | reverse complement strand
ATCGTTGCCAGTGTTCCTGGACTGGCTCCTGTGCAGGTGACATGTAAAATACACCATTTTGAGCTTGGCCGTTGCCAGTACCGCCTGACTGGCCTTCGAGCCGGTAGCACGTAAAAGCACCCACTACACTCTCGGAGTAGTTGGCGTTAGGAAGGGCATCCAGCTATAGAAACTCTGCCAAATCAGATTGGAGCCTGGTGTAGCCATCTGATTCACCAGTCCTCAGTCAAATCGTCCAACCCATGCTAGCATGGAAAGCGGACGTTAAACGATGATGGTGACACCCATTTACAACCATCATGCTAAGTCAACACACACACTCACATACAAGTTTATATAGGCCCCACCACCAAATAAATGAATCTTTTATCTTTTACTTGTTTCAGTCATTTGACTGCAGCCATGCTGGAGCACTGCCTTTAGTCGAGCAAATCAACCAGGACTCATTCTTTGTAAACCTAGTACTTATTCTACCAGTCTATTTTGGCAAACCACTAAGTTATGGGGATGTAAACACACTAGCATCAGTTGTCAAGTGATGTTGGGGGAACAAATACAGATACACAAACAGATATACATACATACACACACACACACACACACACACACACACACACACACACACACATGTATATATATATATATATATATATATATACAACCGGCTTCTTTTGGTTTCCATCTACCACATCCACTCAAATGGCTTTGGTCGGCACGAGGCTATAGTAGAAGACACTTGCCCAAGGTGTTGTGCAGTGGGACTGAACCCAGTACCATATGACTGGTAAAAAAGCTATTTACCATATGATGAGCTTCTTTCAATTTCCATCTACCAAATCCACTCACAAAGCTTTGGTTGGCCTGAGGCTATAGTAGAAGATACTTGCCCAAGGTGCTACACAGTAGGACTGAACCTTAAAACCATGTGGTTGGGAAGCAAAATTCTTACCACACAGACATGTCTGCCAACTTTTATTATGACATAGACGTGGAAAGGAAAGCAGTCAAAGGAGGAAGGGAATAGAAACAAATCTAAATAATATATATTTGATGGGAAGAAGGATGTTTCAAGAATGTATTTAAAAGGGAATAATAATACAGCAGAAGGCATGACTATAGGCACCAGCATGACTATAAGTGCAGGCAAACCTGTGTGGTCCAGAAGTTTGCTTTGCAACCACATGGCTTCAGGTTCAGTCCCACTGCATGGCACATTTGGTAAGGGTCTTTTTCTATAATCCTGGGCCAATCAATGGAAGTCTAATGTTTATTGTTATTGCTATCACCATTGCTGTTGTTATCCCTATCCTGTATTTCTTCAACGAGTAATTGTTTTCTGCAACTACCTTCCTTTTATCTATCTACTATCAGTTTTTTGCCAATAAATATTTAATTCTTTAAAGAAGAAAAGAATTATACTGATGTAACAATTAGGCTGATTAGAATTCTGAAGAAATGAAATCAAATGTAGAATGTAATTATTAAGGTAGCCACATTAGTTTACGATATTCGAAGCAGTAATCACTTCCAAAAGTGATCTTTGTTTATAATTTATTTCCACAAAATATCAGTGGAATTAATTTTGTAATGGTGTAAAAGTTAACATCACTAGTTTGATTTATAAAACTAATAAGTGAACAGTCTGCACAAATAAGGTATGAACGAATAAAAAAAAAATAAATAAATAACTGTGTCAAAGAGATAAACAAGGCAAGACTTAGACTCTAATGTAGTTAATTAAATTTCATAGTGTTCTTCTTTTAAGCTGTTCTTTTCTTACTGATGTCCAGTTTGAGATATACTGTGATGAGATGAGAGATATAAATACATGTAATAAAACTCAACACATTCAAGTTTTTGAGCAAACATTCAAACAAGGAAATATAATGCATTAGTTTTTGTACAAATACACAAAGAATAATTTGTTTCTTGCTTTTTCTGTTTATTTATTTATTTATTGTTGGGACATCTAGGTAACTTAGAGCAGAATAGAACACCATGATTTATTCCATGGTGAACTTTTTTTTAAATAATGTCCACAGTGCAGGTATGGCTGTATGAAGAAGAAATTTGTTTTGAAATCACATGGATCCAGAGTTCAATCCCATTGCACAGCAGTGTGTTCTATTATAGTCTTAGACTGACCAGTACACTGTAAGTGAATTTGCTAGACAGGAACTATGTGTGTGTGTGTATGTATGTTTGCTTGTGTGTGTGTTTATATACATATATATATATATGCACATATATATATATATAAAAGTCAGTAAATAGTGGGGTTGTGTCAACCGCATGTGGAGAAATAATAGGAAAATGGAAAATAATAATAAGGCAGAATGCTCAACTGAAAGCATATTTTGATATAGATGTGTAAAAAGGATTTCTAACCGGCTTTCATTGCATGGCAAATTTTCAAGAAGAGGGAGAATGAAAATGTTTTTTACAAAAAAGTAAAAAATAATATATAAAAAAAATAATATATAGAAAATAAATATACCAATACATTATAATGTCTTTGAGATTTTAAAGTTCAATGGTAATCCATGTAGATAATAGTTGGAAAAATTAGGATGCATGAAATTGAGAGTTGTGCTTTGTTTAAAAAAGAAAGGGAGCTGAAAGTTTATGTGTTAAGCAGGAAGTGTGGTGTTAAAACAGGAAGTGTGTGTAAGGGAAGACAATTCTGTCTTCCC
>NC_068983.1:107557766-107562216 GCF_001194135.2 Octopus bimaculoides | reverse complement strand
GATATTCACGTAAATCATTTTTTTCATTTACTCATCATCATCATCATCATCATCGTTTAACGTCCGCTTTCCATGCTAGCATGGGTTGGACGATTTGACTGAGGACTGGTGAAACCGGATGGCAACACCAGGCTCCAATCTAATTTGGCAGAGTTTCTATAGCTGGATGCCCTTCCTAACGCCAACCACTCAGAGAGTGTAGTGGGTGCTTTTACGTGTCACCCGCACGAAGGCCAGTCAGGCGGTACTGGCAACGACCACGCTCGAAATGCTGTATTTTATGTGCCACCCGCACAAGAGCCAGTTCAGGGGCACTGGCAACGATCCCCATTTTAAGTTTCGTAAAAGTTTCCAAGTACCAATGAGGCTTTTTGGCACATCTTCAATTTTCTCCATTCATGAGAGGCGCCCAGCCATCATTCATCTGAGAGTCCATCTACAGAATGTCCTCAAATTTCTATACAGCATATTTTGCCTTTTCTTCATCAAGTATATAAGCAACAATTTCATTCCCGAGCAACACCGGGTGCCTCTGCTAGTATATATATATATATATATATGAACAATATATGAGTATATGCATATATATGTACATGTATGTACATACCTTCATCTACATGTACATATAGATACATACCTGGGTACATAACGTTGCAAAAAACATGGACAAAATGATAAACACGGTACAAAAAACAAGCAGGCCACATAGAGAACATATCCTTCATCAGCTGCCACCATTAAAACACTGGCATCTCAAAGAGTTAGGGCAGGGTGCATCGTTAAAATGGCTCTTCCCATGAACACAAATTAAATTTTTTTTGTGGAGGATAGTGGCGGACGGAAAACAAGACAGGAAAACGAAATGGTGAAATAAACAAACAAAAAGGCTGTACAGCCAGACGTGGAAAAGTGTGTGTATATTGAACGCTGTGAAGCACGAACTGGAGAGGCGAAGAAGTGCATGCGAAGCTAGGGGAGTCCAAGACCGAAAAGAAATAGCAACCGGACACATGTGACCAGCGAGGGGTAGGGAGAAAGAGTAGCAGAGGGAGAAGAAGGGGAAGAAGTAGAATATAAGTGAGCAACGAGAGGTAGAGAGGGAGAGAGATAGTAGTAGTGATGGGGAGAGGCAAAGGACGAGCAACGAGAGAGAGAGAGAGAGAGAGAGAGAGAGTAGTGACAGGGAGAGGTGAAGAACAGTAGAGGGATGAATGAGAGGGGGAGATAGATATAGAGATAGAGAGAGTCGCGTCAGAAAAATATAGTTCAAAACTTACTATGTAAAGATAACGCGTGCGTTTGATCGTGTGATACAAACAATATATGAGTATATGCATATATATATGTACATGTATGTACATACCTTCATCTACATGTATATATAGATACATATGAATATGTGTGTGTAAGTGTGAATGTGAAAACATGTATTTACACATATGTGTTTGTGTGTGTCTGTGTTTGGCCCCTATTCCTTGACAAGTGGTGTTGGTTTGTTTACATCTCTGTAAAAAGCCTGATAAAATAAGTGCCAGATTTAAAATTATAAGTATGGCAGGTAATTTGTAAGACTAAACCTTTCATGGCAGTAACCCAGTCTGATGACTGAAAAAAGTAAAAAAAAGGAAAAAATATTTGTTTTTATATAATTCAAAGTTCCAACTTAAAACTGAATCCTAAAATAGGATTGTTTTTTTTGTCTTTATTTTGTTTTTTTTTCATTTGTTTCAGTCATCAGACTCTGGCCATACTTGGGCATCACCTTGAAGAATTTTAGTCTAATGAATCGACCCAAATACTTATTTTCATTTTAATCTTGGTACTTATTCCATCAATTTCTTTTTGCCAAGCCCCTAAGTTACAGGGGATGTAAATCCACCAACACCAGTTACCAAAAATGTGGGGTACAAACACAGATACAATCACACCCATGCGCACACACACACACACACACACACACACACACACACACATAATGGATTTCTTTCAGTTTCCATCTACCAAATCCACTCACAAAGTTTTGGATGGCCCAAAACTAAAGCAGAAGACACTTTCCCATGTGTCATGCAGTGGTACTGAACTCAGATCCATGTGGTTGGGAAAACTAAATATTTTTCAGAATATAGCCAAGTGTCTAACTGGGATTTGATTCTATTCTCCTTCAGTTGATGCCCCTAGAACTTAATGATTGTGCCATTTGTTATTCAATCATGTACCCAAACAAAAAGTAATAATTAATATAGCTATATGCAGCAGCTCTAACAAGTGATAGCATATAACTGTAGATTTAACTTTAAAGTTGTATGAATTTTTCCATAATTTGCTGTAAAAACATATGGCTTCTTGAATAGATTCCCTTGTATTCTGAAAGTGCAGTACTTTCTCATACTTAATGTCAGGATAAAGAATAGTTTATGCAGACTTATTTCAAATTGTACTACATAATAGCTAACTTTCTATTAATATATCAAATGTTACAAATGAATAATTCATTGTAGTATTAACTAACTTAGTTTGTCTTTGGAGAATTCTGTCACTAACTAGCATCTTAATCTTCATCATGCTATCATTCAGTTCCTTTTACAGAAGCCCTTCTTCCAATGTTTCAACTTAGTTTTAGATCCATTTCAAATTTTAAGATGTGATGCAATTATTTCAATTTGTACGATGATTGAAATTCCATTACAAAACTCTTTGGACAATCTATACTTAAACATCAGAGTCATTATTTTCTAATTGTTAAAGACTTATAATTTAGTTTATATTTAGCTCAGTGATAAATTTATTCATGATATCCTTATGGTATATTTATTTCTGACAATTTACCAACACTCAAACAAAAACAGCAGCAACAACACCAACAGCTAAACACACAAGAACCATTCTTCAACTTAACTGTTTAAGACAGAAACAGCGGTGACTTGACAAAATACAAAGACCACCAAAGCAAAAGATATAAACAAAAGGGAAAGGCTTTGAAGAGACCTAGTTTTTATCTGATCAAAATGGAGCTTCTACTATTTCACATATTGTGGAACAGATATTCTCCACTGATCAGACAGTCTATGCTTTGTCAACACTCCATGCATGGAGGGCTACTTTGACTGATGAACCATAGATATGCACTGAAGCTGTAGCGTCTGTCCTGTAGAAATTCTTGCATGGTAAGCAAGTGTGGTAAACTTTTGTCAGACATACTTTTCTCACAGCTCCTCTTTTTGAAAATATACAGTTTTGGGGTGAGTAAAGACTCAGACTGACAATTAATATCTAGAATACTGTCAGTTACTCACATCCTTTAGACAATTTGGTTGGTGTAACTTTCACATTAACTTATCTATTGAGAACTTGTAATGGGAGCAGAACGATGAAGTTTTAAAAGATAGAAGAGTCAATTGGCTGGTTTGTTGCCAAGGACCTTCAACTCAAGAACTGTGGATAGCTTTTAAAAGTCCCTGGTTTAGTAGTGCTACCATAGAGTATTGCTGTCTGAGATAAACCCAACAGATATGGAAGTATCATGACCTGAATCTAAGATGCATGCAGAGCAATTATAACATTTCAAGACTAACACACCACACTTCCTCAGTCCAGACTCAATTCTGATATCAGCACTGAAGGTGTACACCGTATCAACGAGGGAACTGACTTGGGCTTCATCTTAACCATAAAGTTTGAGGTCATCCATGAATAACAAATGGCTGACTTTTTTTTAGCGGCTTCTGAATACATACCCAGCTTTTGCTTTCCTATTGTTGTTATTATTACTATTATTATTATTATCATTATCATTATTAGTATCATCATCATCATCAAGGTAATGAGCTGGCAGAATCGTTAGCACACTGGGTGAAATGCTTAGCAGCATTTCATTCAACTTTACATTCTGAGTTCAAAATCTGCTGAAGTCAACTTTGTCCTTCATCCTTTTGCAGATTGATAAATTAAGTACCAGTGAAACACTGGGTTAGATGTAATCGACTAGTCCCCTTCCCCAAAATTTCAGGCCTTGTGCTTTTTGTAAAAAGGATTATTATTATTTCTTTTTTTCAATTTTGTTTCCATTCTTTGCCAAGTGTCTTCTTGACACCTAGGGCAAAGAAACTCACTGTATACATTGGTAGGCTATTAAAGTAAACACACCAGATTTTTCTTTTAAAAAGTCAAGTTACATGATAGAAAAAAAGGAAGAAGGAAAGAAAAAATTTTAAAAGAGATGAAAAAGGGGAAAAAACAGAAAATAAAGTGGGAAAAAAGTAAAGAAAATAATACACAGCAACAATACTTTTCTTAATAAGTGTGACTTACGATTATTATTTATTAATCAGTAATTATTATCATCATCATTATTATTATTATTATTATTATTATTATTATTATTATTATTATTATTATTATTATTATTATTATTATCATTATTATTATTTACATTTTAGAGATATTTGTCCTC
>NC_068983.1:107554404-107557277 GCF_001194135.2 Octopus bimaculoides | reverse complement strand
TAAATAATAATAATAATAATAATAATAATTATTATTATTATTATTATTATTATTATCATCATCATCATCACCATCATCATCATCATCATCATTGTTATTATTATTAAGGTGGTAAGCTGGCAGAATCGTTAGCATGCCAGGCAAAATGCTTAGCAGTATTTCATCTATCACTATGTTCTGAGTTCAAATTCCACCAGGGCTGGCTTTACCTTTCATCCTTTCGGATTCGATAAAATATGTAATCAACTCCCCCTCCCTCCAAAAGCTGCCCTTTTGGCAAAATTTGAAATTATTATTATTATTATTATTATTATCATCATCATCATCATTACTATTATTAAGGCAGCGAGCTGGCAGAACAGCTAGCATGTCAGGCAACATGCTTAGTAGTATTTTGTCTGCTGCTACGTTCTGAGTTCAAATCTTGCTGAGGTTGACTTTGCCTTTCATCCTTTCGGGGTCGATAAATTAAGTACCAGTGATACACTGGGGTCGATGTAATTGACTAGTTCCTTCCCTACAAATTTGAGGCCCTGTACCTTTAGTAGAAAGGATTATTATTATTATTATTATTATTATTATTATTATCATCATCATCATCATTATGGCAGAATAGTTAGCACACTGGACAAAATGCTTAGCAGCATTTCATCCATCTTTATGCTTTGTTTTCAAATTCTGCTATGGTTGACTTTGCCTTTCATTCTTTCAGGGTCAGTGAAGTAAGTACCAGTTAAACACTAGGTTTGATGTAATCAGCTAACTCCCACCAAAATTTTCTGGCCTTGTGCCTATAGTAGAAACGATTAATTACTATCATTGCTATATCTTTTAATATATCAAATTAGCAATGGATTAGACTCATATCAATGTTATAAACTGCTAATTTGTAAGTTAAATGTTAGCAAAATACAACATAAGCATATAGTATATTTTCCAGAACTTAACTGTGTACAATAGTATCTGACCATCTTCTTTGTGTTGTTCATTCTGAGAAGAAATCACTTAGGTTGTTTCCAATTATTTTGTTAACAGATTGTCAAACACTTTTCCACTTTTCATTATATTCTCTTTGAAACTTTTTCAAAAGCCTAAATAAACCTTACATTCCACTACAATGTACTTTTAAAATTTCATTCATTATGTGTAAATTGTGTTCTCACTCAAGTTGCTAGTCAAATAATGAAATGTTTTTATAAAAACAAAAAAGTTGAAAAAAAAGAATAAATACCTAGCTTCTGCTTGTTCAACATTTTTGTATTTCATTATTATTATTATTATTATTATTATTATTATTATTATTATTATTATTATTATTATTATCCTATTTTTGATTAAATTATTTTTTTTATAAGATGGAATTGGTCACTAAATGGATTTGACATTACTTTAATCTCAATACTGTAAATGAAAAAAAAAATGTAGATAAACATACAATTTAATTGTTTAAAATAATTTGAATAGCTTCCATTCATTCACCCTTTTCTTACTTTTTCTTTGGCAGACATCTTAAAAACAAAAGCTTTGGTCTTCAAGTAAAATAATATAGCAATTACCAGATATAAATAACCATACTTTATTTCCTAAAACCTTTCAGATTTACAGCCTGTAATTCTGTCGTTTTCTTTTAACTATACTTCTAAGAAGAATACATTGCTTATATGTTTCAATTTCTTCCCAAAATAATCAAAAGAATTCTAGAGGGGGATGAATAAAATAACTTTTTTCATTTGGTAGTATATTTTTGCCTTTATTTGGGACACATCCTAAGGATATATTCTCAGATGACACTATGGTCAGATTTTTACTGAATAAAATTTTGCATTTTTTTTGTAATAAGACTATGATCAAGACTTCAATTTAAATTTCAGTTTGAAACAAGTAGGTTTTGTGGTCTTGTTCATAGCATGAGGCCAAAGTCTGTTTCAGACTAGTTGCTACCAAAAGTCTAATTACAATTACAAACTATTGAAATAATATATGACAGTGAGGTTAATAATGGATTAAGTTTTTAATGCAGGTATGCATAAAGATTAGTGTCTTGCACACTTCTATGCTCTATTTATGTATGATTTATACTCATTCTTCTATGCTGTAAAACAACCTTTAACTTGACTCATTTGTCTTCTGCTGTTAAAGTCTATTGTGAGTCTGATCTTACAACATATACAAGAGTAGGCTGACTATTATGGAGGAGTGATGCTAGAGCTGTGAAATCTTGCATGCACTAATTTCAGCTCTTTTTATTAATGACTGCATTGTTTCTTTCAAGGAAAACTGGCATCGGACTGTTCAAAGAAGACTTCAAAAGTAACTAGTATCGACGTCTCTTGAAAATCGACAAAATTTGGCATTTGAGGGAGATCCAGCTGGTTTCCTTAAATGTTTCCTAACCTAAAATGAATGTTGGCTTCATCACTTTGAGCCTAAGACAAAAAGACAATCCATTCAGTGGAAACACTCTCTCTCACCTGCCTCAAAAAAGGCCAAAGTTGTTTCATCTACAGGGAATGTGATACCGTTTTTGGTGGGGGATGCAAAAAGCATTGTGTTTATTGAATTTCTTCAAAAGGGCCACACCATCAATGGAGAGAACTATACCAACTTACTGAGGAAGTTATGAAAGGCTACCAAAACCAAACACCCAGGAAAACTGTCAAAAGGGATCTTGTTTCATCAGGACAATGCTCCAGCACACAAGTCCTTGCTTTCAAAGACTGCTGTGTGTGACTGAGGTTTTGAAATGGTTGATTAGCCTCCCCATTCTCCTGATTTAGCCCCATATTCTTTTACTTTTACTTGTTTCAGTCATTTGACTGTGGCCATGCTGGAGCACCACTTTTAGCCGAGCAAATCAACCCCAGGACTTATAC
>NC_068983.1:107546978-107554179 GCF_001194135.2 Octopus bimaculoides | reverse complement strand
ACTAAGTTATGGGGACGTAAACACACCAGCATCGGTTGTCAAGCGATGTTGGGGGGACAAATACAGACACACAAACACATACACACATACATATATATATACATATATACGACGGGTTTCTTTCAGTTTCCGTCTACTAAATCCACTCACAAGGCTTTGGTCGGCCCGAGGCTATAGTAGAAGACACTTGCCCAAGGTGCCACACAGTGGGACTGAACTCGGAACCATGTGGTTGGTAAGAAAGCTACTTACCACACAGCCACTCCTGCGCCTATGTCTATCATCTGTTTCCCAACATGAAAATTCATTTGGCTGGGAAGCACCATTGCAATGATGATGATGTCATATCTGGTGCTGATGACTTTTATGACCAACAGGATGAAAGCTTCTTTTCTAATGGGATGCAAGTGACACAGATAGAAGAAGTATCTGGACAGCAAGAGGGCTATGTTGAGAAATAAACCTAATTTGGTTTAGATACTCCATGAGAGTATCTTAGTCAGCCTATGAACTTTTAAGTTTACCCTCATATTTTTCCCTTTTCTATCTCCATCCTTCAGTCTTGGTGGAGGACAACTGTCTAAACCATTGATTCGCTTCTTTTCTTGTCCTTCACTGCATAATGACTTTGACTTTGTACTTTAGTTTGCTGTTTCTGTTATTTTTCTATTTTCATCTTGTTTTTCCTTATGTCATATCCAGATATAATTATCATACTGATGTAGAATCAACTTGAATTAACACTGGATTTGTTAATTTCTTATTTTTAAAAATTAACGTTCAAAATTAACTTTTAATGATCACTCTTGTCATTCACTAACCATATTTTGTTAATCTTATATTAGAAACTGATGAGAAGAAAGACTATGCTATTTCAGAATACTAGTGACGAAAGGGCTGCTGAAGTACTTTTCTAGAAAGGTTAAAACCAAATTATTCAGTACAATCTAAATATGAATTGAGACATAAGTTTAAACTCTGTCAGTATTGTACTAAATGAAATATAGAATATTTAATTTGAGAAACAAAATGATACCTTTGAGCTTTGAAATTTGAATCATTATGACAAAGCAAAGTGAAATGGATTCCATGATCATCAGAATATTAATAGTGATGATTCAATCTAATTATGAAACAGAATTGTTAAAAAACAAAAATTGACTGAGGGCTTATGAAATAAAAAAGAAAAGATGATAGATTATAGATATAAAAGTTGAGAATAAAAAATAAAGTAAATGAAAGTAAAAAGGACAAGAAATAAAATGAGTAAAGCAACTAGAGATAAAAATGAAATGAATGTACAAAAATTGATGATGCTGATGAAATTGGAGCATCAGACAGTTAAGAGACATAAAATAAGCTGCCGATGAAGATTAATTTTATATTCCTTCCCTGCACTAGAATCTGACACCTTGCCATATGAACTATATTAACATTCTAATGCACCATAAAATAGTCTTTTACATTTCTAATATAAAGTTTTTATGTAACAAGATGTGATCTGATCTGCAATCATATAATCCCTGTTATAATCTCCAAGGAACAAAACAGTATTAAGCATGGACTGATAAACAGGACTTACTAAAAGTGAGATTTGCAATTTCTTATGTCTTTTGACTAAGAAAGGATAGAGATTAATTCTATAAATCCACCATGATACGGCAATTGACTTTCTCATTGGAGTAAATGGAATATAATTTTATCAAGTAAATGCATGGGAATCCCAAGATAAGAACAAAGGAATCATTTTAGTCATGCATGGCTGATTTGCAACTACCATTAACATCTATTTAATCTCTACTTGATCTGCAGTTTAATGATGTAAACATCTAAAGATGTATCTGGTGATTTTGTTTCTCTGTTCAGTAGCTAATCTTTGGCTTTGCAATAATTGTCAGAAATTGATTCTCCCAACCACTTTGAAGAATAAAACATGTAAGAAGAAATAAGGTGCCCCACTTTCGATTACTGATCAAAGTTTTAACACTTCTCCACTCATCTTTAATGCTTATTTCATGTCAGCTCTAGAATGCTTTATCCCTAACATGTAATTTTGCCATAAATTAAGAGCAAAGTTGTAAAAATTAATACACTATATCAAATGTCATTATCATAATAACAAGAACAGCTGACAAGAAGAAGAATAAGAATCTTTGAATAAATAAAGATGTTTTAATCATATATGATAAAAGAAAAGATCTGTAACTCAAAGGATATGAAAATGAAAAGTAGAAATGGTAGCCAATATTGAAGTTAAAATGGGAAATTAGGGAAGTAAAAGATATATTGTTTACCAAAAGCATGATGATATAGAGCAAATAACCCATGTAAAGTATAATCAATGGTTCAGAATCTCAACGAAGAATGGGCTTTTGAAGGTGTGCAAAAAAAAAAACCCTGCTGACTAAGGCAAATGAATAAACTAGTGACAGGAAGAACACCCAGTTGTAGAAAATCTACCTTAATAAATTCCATCTAACCAATGGAAGCATGGAAAAGTGGACATTAAAACAATGATGATGATGGTGATGATGATGTCGATGATGACAATGACGACAATAACAACAATGATGATGATAGTGATGACAATGACGATGATAATGATGACAACGATGATGATGACAATGATGAGAACAATGACGATGACAATGATGACAACGATGACAACGACGACAATGACAATGATAATAATGATGACAGTGAAGATGACAACGATGATGATGATGATAATAATACTACCACAAAGCAGAGGTAGATAGTAGTAATGTGCTAAAACAATGAAGAAGATAAATTCTCTGATATACAAGGGCCAGAAATCACCTCTGACGAAGTTGCCCATATAATCAGGAAGCAAAGCTAAAATATCATAAATCACTTGGAATAGATAATGAAAATGTAGAATTATGAAACTAAGAAGGTGGGTATAGTGCTAAGATTTGTTGGAAAATTTGTAAAAGTGTCCTACATGCTGGAGAATGGCATGTAAATGGATACAATCAAATGTTGTACCATTACTAAAGAAAGGAACCACCAAAAAGTGTTACAGCAACCAAATGAGTGTAATTAGCCATCCAAAGAAGGATTGATTTTCTATATGGTTTATTTGATTAGATGAAATCAAGATTAATAATGATAGTGAGACACAAACTGTTTCCTAGAAGGAAGAAATACTGTTACGCAAATTTGTAATGTTAATATTCTAGCAGAAAAATATTTGGAATATCAATCAGATATTTATCATAACATCGCTGGTTTTAGAAAGGCTTTTGACTGTGTCTGCTATGGAATATTACAACTTAGGAGAAAATGAAACATCAGCCCACCAATAGTAAAGACATCATATGAACATGTAGAAAGTCTGTTTAAAGCAATAGTTGGTAGCAGACAATTGTGTGTTCTTTCACCAAGCCTTTCCAATGTTTTTATTGTACAATGCTAATCACTTAAAGTGAAGAGGAGATGTGAAAGAGGGAAACCCAAGAAGATATGGAATGAAGTATTGACGGCTAATCTCAAAATGCTGAGCCTTAAGAAGGAGATGGCAGAGGACCAATATATGTGGTGCATTGCTGTACTTGAAAGAACCTACCTACCACAACAGAATTGAAATCCTAAAACCAAGGTGCCACATAAAAAGCATTTGTGTGGGTACTGGTGCCACGTAAAATGTACCCATTACACTCTGTAAGGTGGTTGGCATTAGGAAGGGCATCCAGCTTTAGAAATCAAGTCAAAACAGACTATGGAACTTGGTGAGGGACCTGGCCTTGCCAGTTGCTGTCAAGCCATTCAACCCATGCCATCTAAGGAAAATGGATGTTAAATGATGATGATGATGATGATGACAGAAGCCCTGAACTCTTTTACAAGAAATATTATAGAATGAGGTAGAGAAGTCAGTAATGTATTTTGTCCATGGTGCTGATTTACAATGATGTGTAATTGAAATAAGTTTGAAAAAAGGAATATAAGTAGCAAAAAATCTGAAAAGTTGATCTAAATGAAATAGCAGGTGAGATACTCAAACAAGCTGATGGATCTAAATATTTTGGAAAAACAATAATAAAAGATGCGAAATCAAAAAAGGAGGTAAAATAGTAATTCTATTAAGTAGCTTAGCTTTAATAGAATTAAATACTGTTTAGGAAAAATAAAAAAATTACAACAAAATCCGTGCTTTAAGAGTAAAATTAAAACTGCTTTAGCCTCTCATATTTCTGATATCAACCGTCTTCTTTCTTCCTCCTTCTGTTCTCTACTCCAGGAGTGACCTCATCTATTTACTATTTTTTGTTTAGCTGCATGAAGAAATGTTGTTAAAGTTGTTCAGAATTAGCTTGGTATACCTAGGTTTTAGTGCCCTTGTTAACTAATGACAGGGTAAGATTATTACTTTTAGTTCTTCTGTTCCTTGAGTAAATAAGGACCAGTTACTATCACAAAAACTTATAAAGGCAGCAAAATGGCAGAATTGTTAGCATGCTAGACAAAATATATAGTGGTATTTTGTCCATCTTTACATTCTGAGTTCAAAATCTGCTGAAGTTGACTTTGCCTAACAGCCTTTCAGGGTTGATAGAATAAGTAGCAATTGAGCACTGGGGTCAGTCTAATCAACTAGTACCAACCCCCAAATTTCAGGTTTTGTATCTATAGTAAAAAGGATTATTCTAAAAGCTTATAATATCATTGCAATTCTGTTTCAACAATGAAAACTTCTATATTTTAAAAACTTTGGAGATTTTAAGATACTGAATTCATATATTTTATTTGCTAAAATGTCTGTTTATAAGGAAGAAAAATTAATAATAAAATCTTTTGAAAGTCTATTTTTAACTCTATTATTTATATCTCATTTCCCCTGCTGCCAGAGATAAAATTGATGTGAATGTATGAGTTACTAGTTGCCTTTCTTACCTCTAACCACTCAATAGTATAAGAGAATTGTTTCTTATATTTTCAGTTTAGTTAAAGTTTTCTGAAAGATGCGAAACAAAAAAATTTTTAAACAAGCTCACCACCCGTCTACATGCTTCAGTCAAGCAAGCTGTCATTTATAAATATATGATCCAAACTGAAAACAGATGTTGTTCTAAGTCAACCCTGGTCAAACCAGCCAACGATCAAAAGCATTCATTGTCATCATCATTTAACATTCAATTTCCCTACTGAAATGGGTTGGACAGTTTGACAGAAGTTGGCAAGGCAGAGAGCTGCATCAGGCGTCAATTGTCTGTTTGGTATGATTTCTACCCTTCGTGCCAACCACTTCACAGAGTGTACTGGATGCACCAGTGCTTTATATGTGGCACCAGTATCGTTAATTTTTATGTGACACCAGCACCTGTGCACTCAGGTGCTGAAAGGTATAATGTATCCAAGAATACATTATTCTGTGTCTTCTCTCATTATTTTTTAAATAGACAAGTGGCAGGATCAACACATTAGCATAATATATGGTTAGAAGTCTCTCTAACCATATCAGTTTAGAACTTAAAAGGAATAACACTGAGACAAAAGATAAGTTTCAAATAGAAAACAACAAAATCAAGAATGCTGCAAAATTTAATAAAATGGTTTCTATAGCAATATAGCTTTCCTCCTGACAACCATATGAAATTTAAACAGTAAATGGATTAAATTTGTTTTCTATAAAGCATTTACACCTTTAAGTGCTTTGTTTAGATATATGTATGCATGTATGTATGCATGTATGTATGCATACACATACATGTGTATTTATGTGTGTATATGTATTCATGTATGTTTTGGATATATAAATGTGTATGTATATATGTGTCTGTACATATATGTGTGCGTATAAATATATATACATGTATATATACACAAATATATATACATACATATATTATAGAAATATATTATAGAAATATATATATATATATATGTATATATATATATATATAGCAGAGTTATTAGTGAGGGATAATCAATCCGAGCAAAATACTTTATAAGCTCTCTAACAATATTGTTTAGATTAGTAAAGAACTGCACATATTCTTGTGGCATTTTATATTGTAAACCCGTAGTTTTGTAATGACCATTATCAATGCCTTGTCTTGTATGTATATATATATATATATATATATATATATATACATACATACATACATTTATTAGTGTATGCCATAGAACCTCCCAAAACTAGTAACTCTTGATTAAGCATTATCCTAGCATAATAAGACTACTAATGAACACAATTATGCAATATCAATAAATGTAATAATACAAACCACCATAAACCATGTACCCTTTAACAAGTTCAACTTTACGAGAATGCGGTACAACTCAGAATAACAAGACCCCAAGATATTAAAGATACCCAAGCATACCAGACATATATCCCCATCATCAGCTGCCTAACAGATATCACTATGGTTTCAATACCTGGGCAGTGTCATCCAGTCTGGCAAAGTCAATAGTGTTAAAAACAAACACTGCCTGGGAATAAATAGATAAACAGCAGGAGCAACACATTAGCATATATCCATTACATCTACACCTGCCTATTATTACAAATACCAATATCAAATATAATGCTGCCATCATTAGTGTGTGGTTAAGAAGTTCATTTCCCAACCACATGGTTTTGGGTTCCATACCATTGTGTGGGACCTTTGGTGAGTGTCTTCTACAAAACTTTGCATCAAACAAAACCTTGTCAGTAGTTTTGGTACATAGAAACTCGAAGAATCTTGTCCTATACATATATGTGTGTGTGTGTGTGTCTCCCTATCTTTACATCATACAATAGTTGAAAACACAAATTGCCATCATACCAATAGTGTCTTTCACTTCCAGTTTGCTGTAAAAGCATTTCAGCCACAGAAAAATAATACCTTGTATAGAAGAAGCTTAATGTTTGCGACAGGAAGGGTATCCAACCATAGAAAGTCTACCTCAATAAATTCCATCTGCTCCATACAGGAGTGAAAAAGTGAATATTTACTGTTCACAATAAATCGATGATATATATATATAGTTGAAATTTATAGAAAAACAGAAGATGAAGACAGGTGTATGAACAACAAGCAAATGTATTAGTTTGATGCTCGGGAAAATGAAAAAGTCTTTTATGTTTCAAGCTTATATTCTTCAACAGAAATAAATAAGAGAAAAAAAACAGAGAGAGGGAATGAAAAAATACTTGCAGATTTCCGCAGTTCAATATATCATCATC
>NC_068983.1:107536540-107546968 GCF_001194135.2 Octopus bimaculoides | reverse complement strand
ATATATATATATATATATATATATGGACAGAGGGTAAGGATATGAGGAGTTTACATCAAAATGACAAACTAATAGCTATGCATTCTGAGTGCTCGAATAGGTGTGTCACTAAAATTCTACTTAGAACAGTGATTGAAGCTGTGGTTGTGCCATTATCTTGTTCAAAAACGGCTAATGGTGGTTTCCCTCTGAGTCAGTGGGTATAGGTTAAAGTAGTGAGGAAATGCAAACCATTAGGCAATGCAGGACAAGGACATTTAATTTCACTTAATTCAATCTAAAAATTTAGCTACATAACAAATGGAAAGAATAGTATAGACTGGAAAAGATAGTTTCTGACAGCTGTTTCTGGAATATCCCAGCTATTGGAGATTGTATCAAGCAAAGACTCTATTAGTTGGGTATTCTGTCAAAGGAGAAATATAAGTTAGACAGTGGAAGAATGTTCCTCATAAATGATATTTGTTGTGTTTCATTATGTCCTAGAGGGAGGATGGGTTCAATTAAATCCAGTTGGGTTGGGTCTTCTTTAGGTAAATCCATGATCCGAAAGAGTGGTTAAGTGATACAGCAAGGGAAGAAGAGGGAAAGAATTGTTATGAAGTACTCTGTATTGAGGGAAAATGAAAATGAATGCTAGCAGATCCAGGATTGTACATGGAATAAAGATACATTCTCGTAAGAACAAAGATAAGGTAAGAGATATATATATTGAAGGGTTCATTCCAGAGGGAACATGAATGCTTGCAGTTCCAAAATTGTGTGAATAATGAGAGGAGGAATGAATAATATATTCTGGTGTGTGAGAGAAAAAAAGATAGATAGGTAAAAGCATTGTATTAGATATATAATGCAGAGTATATC
The DNA here is from genome assembly GCF_001194135.2 of Octopus bimaculoides. Lineage (NCBI taxonomy): Eukaryota > Metazoa > Mollusca > Cephalopoda > Octopoda > Octopodidae > Octopus > Octopus bimaculoides. Next base: position 107,546,104 of record NC_068983.1, on the reverse strand, counting down.
AGAGGGTATTCAGTCTTGAGAGAAGGGAGAGGAATAAATAATACATTCTAGTATGAGAAAGATAGGTAGATAAATAGATAAGGGTACTGTGGTAGATATATACTAAGCAAGATAATGTCTCGAGAAATTAGGGGGAAAGAATGGAAATTGAAGCTAGAAGATTGGCATTCCCATCCAAAGAAGTTGGTGGGGGTTGTAAAGACTGACAGATAAGGGAGAGAATAAACAGGGCAGATGCCAAACCAACAGAGCTAGGTATCAAAGAGAGGTGGGGGTTGTAAATAATAAAGTGGACATAAGAAAGATAATAAACAAGTGTAGATGTGGATATTCTGTTTCATGTAGGGAGATCACAGTGGACAACAATGTTCAAAGTGAAAATGGGCAAAGATGGAGAAGGATAAATATTGGAGCTTCTCTAGACCAGAAAGTTTAAAGATCCAAGGTCTCTAGTGGTGTTTGATGCCATGAGGTTTTCACCCAAAGGAAGAGTGTATGATACCTTAAGTGCAGCTTCTTTACTGAAGTGGATTAATTCAAATTTATTCTCATTTAGCTGCATATTGTGTTTTTCTGCTTATTGGATAACATAAAGCAGATCCATCAGTAGATTTGTCAAGTCTCCTACCTTGTTGATGACCTTCAGAATGCTAAAGGGTTAAATAGCTTCAGACAATAGCATTGCTTGATTTCTTTTAACATTTCTGTTATGTGTTGCATATTATGACTGGTCATAGGTGAACAAAACAAAACACTTCATAAAAATTTCCCTGATAGAATGAAGGCACGTGTCAGTATAGGTGGTAACTCTCTGAACACCTGCTGTAAGAGATGCCTATCACTTCCACATCTATGCAAAACAAATTCTGTAGTTCCCAGCAAGAGAACAATCAAGCAATGGCGTTGCTCAATATTGAACGGCAGCCATCATATATACAATAAATGTGTGTGTGTGTGTGTGTGTGTGCGCGCGCGCGCGCGTGTGTGTATGTGTGTGCGTGCATGCGTGTGTCTGTGCACACGTAAAGTTGTGCATTCAGATCTCAGGCTGGTCAGTTCCCTGATAACATGAAACAAGATTAAAATGAGTTTTAATATGTTGCAGTGCAAGTATATCAGCCCAATACATGCAAGCGTGGAAAAAACAGATATATAGATATTAGAATAAGACTGGCTATATATATATATATATATATATATACATATATATATATATGTGTGTGTGTGTGTATGTATATATATGTATATATATATATATATATATATACATATATATATATATGTGTGTGTGTGTGTATGTATATATATGTATATATATATATATATATATACATATATGTATGTATATATATATGCATATATATGTATGTATGTATGTATATATGCATATATATGTATGTATGTATACATATTTATACATGAATATGTGTTTGTATATATGTGTGTGTGTGTATTTATGTATGTATGTGTATGTATGTATGTATGTATGTATGTATGTATGTATATGAAATTACTGATATATTCAGTGCTCTCACATAAAAGAAAATATTCATTGATCTATTGAGTAAATTTCCCAAGAAAATATTATTAGTGCAGTACAGTCAGTGCCAGTGCAAACAGTTTAGTGATCTGCAACCAAATATCTTTCATACAGTCATACATGAAAGTAAAATGTATTTAATTCTATCTTGATTTTGAAATGACATATACTCTGATAGACACATATATACCTTTGGAAATCATATGTAACTATATATAATCATGAAAAGCTACTTATGAATGTGAATAGAAATCAACATGAAAAGTCAATTCTAAAGTGATAAGATGCTTTAAAATATTTAATTTTTGCATTCCACAAGTTGATTTCCAGAGGTCACAAATGTTTGGAGATAACAAAACCAAAACAATATTATGGTTAAGAAATGAGATAGAAATAAGTAAAACTTTGTTCCTACATTTATTATTTTATTATTTCTTGACTAGCTGTTTTCAAGTTTTTTTCTTCAATGCAACTTTACACTATGAAAATATTTGTAATCTTCAATGTGTTATCCAAAAATTATCACAGGTATTCTTCATGAAAGTTAATAAAATTCTTTCTAATCTTATATCATCTCTCAGCTCACTGGCCACAAGAAAGATATCTATGATTAATAACATATTGGATCTCATCAGAAAAACAAAATCTATCATGTCCAGAAAATATAAGTTATTTACTTTATTCCAATAAGATTTTCTTTGGGCTGAAATAGGATTTGGACTGTTAGATGATTGAAGGACTGTAAATACAGACCATACAAACTGAAACTGTAGTTATAGATATCAACAGTAGATACGAAACAAAAATTAAAGTTAAACAAAAATTAAAATTAGCTAAGTATTGATATGTTAAATTTTATGCCAAGCATAAAACATGCCTAGTAATTATCCTAGTACCACACTAACTTGTGACCAAGAAATTCTGCTACAGTTTTGTTCTTAATATAAATGTTTGCATAAACAATTCTTTGAAATATTTTCCTTAATAATTTGTCTGAGAAGGATTGAAAGATACCCATGATCTTTGCAGTCATTTTCTCAGACTGGAGAGATCAGTGCATGAGACATGCAACTCCTGCAAGAAATATATGAGTGATTAAGAGAACTCTTTAGGTGGCTGCAGAAATGAGAGAAAAATATATGAGCCACATCAGGGACGATGAGAGGTGGAGAAACAAATGTGGTCTGTTGTAGGGATATGTAGCTTTCTAGTTCAAAATTCATATTATTGTAGTAGAGGTAGAAGCTGAGAGAAGAAACAGTGCATCCATATTCCAGAATTTGCAGTGTGCTGGAAAATACATTGCATGGCTTTCTTTTAAGTGCAACCTAAATTATTTGAGGGTGAAAAAGCAGTACCATCTAAGATGTGTGAGTAGTACTCTAATGTGGGTTGTAATGGTGTTTTGTAGAGAGTTAACAACTGATCAGGGGTCAAGTATTTTCTGACCTGAAGCAGAAGCCTAGTCATTGGTATGCAGTTTTGGTAATGCTACATAAGTTGGATTCCTATGAAAGGTTGTCAGAAATTCTGAGACAAAGTATTTGTAGCAAGCTGGAAATATTTTGTGGAATGTTATTTGTGCACAAAGTCATAGCAATGAAGGTTGTTTTCTTGATATGTATTGCAAGCAAATCTGATTATTTTTTCCACTGGCAACTTTTCCAAGATATCTGTACATTGAAGGAATGTATATTTCATTTGAGAAATGTGTAAACCAGTTCACTGTCCCATCATCTATGTTTCTAGAAAGACAAAACAACCAGTCTTTTCACAAATATGTATACTTTCTTTTTCTATGGAGCTTCGGATATTTTCTTTACAGAATTTTAAATAATAATGCTTTTATTTTTGTGTTCCAAGAAAATATTTCTTTCTTTGTTAGTGATGAAGTAATATTAAACTTTGTCTTCAAAGAGTAAAAGGTTCATATTACCTGTGTGTAAGGTTAAACATTATATGTAAATAATAAATGTGTAGAAGGAACATTGTAGGGGACAATTAAGTCTTGTGGTACATCAGAGTTGATAGCATATGTTGTCAATGAATGCCGCAATGGAGCACTGACGGAATCCATGAGGTTGATTTGGGGACAAGAAGCGGCAACTTAACTTTGATATGGTCAGTCAGAGTCTTTGCTGACATCAATGGCACAACAATTCTTTCATCAAAGTTCTCAAAAGCAAGAGATTACTGGAATGTGACAAAGTATAACAATATTTTTGAGAAATTTTCTTTGTGGAAACTTTGCTGATAGCCACTGAGAAGAAAGCGACAGGTTCAAGATAATGAATAAGTTACTTGTTTACAACTAAACCCATCACCTTTAAGATATTGGAAAGAAGAGTGAAGGGCAATAATTGGCAGTGATTGGTAGGGATGAGAAAATGTTTTTTCAAAGGGAATAGAACATTGTTGTGTGCTTCCCTAGATTGGGATCCCTGTAGAGAAAGAAAGGTTGAGTACTTTAATGAAAATAGGGGATAGCAGTGGAGCACACTGTTTGAGGGTAGTGAAAAACCAAAATAAAGAACAACCTGGTAATCGCTTTCCGAATGTCAATTATTTAAAATTAGGATTGATTTTTAATTGAATAAGATTGTTTCATCAAAAAGGAATGAATCTTTTTTTTAATGTTGCTTCTGTGCATTATTACATAAATAGAAATCCCCATGTGTTCTAATGGTTGTATCCTGAAAGAAAAATTAAATAAACAATCCTGCAGAGACAGAAATGATATTAACAAGGGAAAAATGCTAAAAATACATCATCTGGAAACAATCAGAGTACTGCAAAATGAGAGGGGGAAGAAAAAAATAAGTGAAAATGAGAAAGCAAGAAAAGTGAAGAGGAAAAAATAAATGGTAATGATTGCTAGTAATTTGGCAATTACTTTTAAGGTTGGGTTGTGTAGTTGTTCATTTTCTATAATAACATTAAGTTAAAAGCTTTTATTATTCTTTTGTATTATTTGATTCGTTTTTCATTTAACCAGGAAAAGAAAGAATTAAAAATCTTAGGGGGATTATGAAGAATAGAAACCAAAATTATCAATAACTTTTCCTAGCAATAAAATTTTTTTAATATGTTAAATATTATTCAATGTTAGAGTGACATAGAGAAGATTTTCAATAGTTATTGTTGTCACTTAACCCCAGGTAACTCTTGATTAAGAAGAATTATGATCAAAGGCATTCTATGTGATTGTCATACCTTGTTTCCTTCTTTTCTTAAGATGGTAAAGTGTTATCTGATGAAAATTCGGTGTTTATTCTAACAGATTGAGCATCCATCACTAATACCCTTGCTGGCCTACATTACAAAGAGATTTTAAAACTGAATCAAAATTAAAGGGGAATTTGTTTTATCTCTCATTAATAATTTTAATCAGGATAAATCTATGCAAACTAATGTTTTCAATGCAAAACCAATGAAATAACATAAGAAATTAGCTTGAAATTTGTCTTTCTTATAACAAAATATCTTATTTCACTATGTGAATTTTTCTACTGACATTTAGTAAAACAGACTATCATTAATTTCTCTGAATTTTACTGTTTCAACAAGTCAAAGGTATGATGTCATTTGGAAGTTCACTTTATAACCACATTTGTCCAGGTTCAATCCCACTGTACAGCAACTGGGCAAGTGCCTTTTGCCATAACCTTCAGTTAACCCTGTGAAAGGAAATTTAGTAGACAAAAACTGTGCAGAATCTCATCACTTATGTTCATAATTTTTTCAGCCATTTCTTTCATGCTACCATGACTTGGATGTATGTTTCAATGTATGTCTTACACATGTATGTCTTACCACATGTCATCTCCTTGATAAGGTTCAGCATCTGAGACATTTGTTATTCCTTCTATCATAACCCTGGTCTGACCTAAGTCTTGTGAGTAGATTTAGTACATGGAAACTCTAATAAGCTCATCATATATGCATGTGTGTGTATGTTTGTATGCAGGTGTGTATATATGTGTACGTGTTCATGTGTGCATTAGTGAGAGCATATGTATGTATATGTAAATGAATTTCCTTTCCATCACAGCATGCTATAATTGTTAACATGTTCATTATTATACATGCAGTGCTCCTCATTTTCCATTTGTGAAAACATGTCCCACTAGGACATGATGTATTGTGTCACAGGTAGTGCACATACTGAACATTTGGGAAGCTTTGTGAAATCAGTTGTAAAATCTACATCACTCTGAATCTCTTGTTCGAATTTTGATAAATAAATCTTTTATTGTTCAACATAAAGCCTATTTAATTTTGTTTGCCTCGGGCATGTAGTTACTCAGAAATTCACTTTTCAAATGATGTCAATTTTGGGAGACACCCTGCATTACTTTACTTCAAAACAGATGAGGATTGGCAACAGGGAAGGCATCTGGCCATAAGAAATCTGCCTCAATAAATTCTGTCTGACCCATGCAATCATTGAAATGTAGATGTTAAAACAATGATGAAGATAATTCTGATAACCAGTGTTTTTAAAGCTGGGATGCTTTTGTTCCTAGGTTTGCACAGTCAGGGATTACAATAATTACATCTACTACTACAAAATTAGCCAATTTAAGAAGGTGTATGGTGCAGTGTTTTGAGTATCAGGCTCACAATCATGAGATAGTGAGTTTAATTCCCAGACCATACTGTGTGTTGTGTTCTTGAGCAAGATACTTTGTTTCATGTTGCTCCAGTTCACTGCAACATCACTGGTGCCAAGCTGTATTGGCATTTGCCTTTCCCTTGGATAACATTGGTGGTATGGAGATGGGAGGCTGGTATGCATGGGCAACTGCTGGTCTTCAATAAACAACCTTGTCTGAACTTGTGCTTCTGAGGGTAACTTTTTAGGTACAATCCCATGGTCGTTCATGATTGAAGGGGTTCTTTACCCTAAGAAGGTTTCAAACTAATTTAATCAAGGCAGTAAACAAGTTATATTTGTCAATAACATCATTGCTTCTAAGGTACAAATGAGTGAAAGAGAATCTGGCAATTACTGCTTTATTTAATAATACGAGATTGAAAATTTAAAAAGTGCAAGGAAAATCTTTGCAAGTTGCAAACAAACTGATGTCAAGCCATTGATATTAACCAAAAGAATATAAATATATACAAATGAAATGGTATTGCTTTAGCAATGAGAATTAAAGATATGTATGTGAGCTGCAGAAAAAATAAATAGAAGAAAGAGCAGTTAAAGATACACTTTTGCTAGTTCTATAAAGGAAAATCTATTTCAAAAATACTATTAAAAATTTGGAGATTTCCTATTAAAGCATAGTGAAATAACTTTTTGATTCAATATATATTTTTGTTTTTACCTGAAGCATAGTAAAGAAATATTTTCATTAAGCAATGAATTAGAAGCATTTTAAAAGATATATCATTAAGTTTAAGCATGGTGAAATATTTTTCTTTTATTGTACTTAATTCTGTGGAAACCAGAGTGATCCAGTCATTTGTATATTGAGCCAATATATTTTGTTTAGCTATAGTTTGTTTTTAGTTATAGCTTATGTATTTTATTAAACGTTGTATGTGTGTACTTGTTAAATTGTTTGTGTGTTCAGTTATGTATTAACTAAAGGCACCAAGTAGAAAAGAAAACAAAATATAATTCAGCACCCACAAAATAAAACTCAACATATAAATATAAACTGTGATTAAGTGCATTTCCTACAGAATTAAATTGAAATGATGGAAAAATTACTTCAATAAATTACTTGTGTGTTTACAATGTTTTGTTTCAGTATTATTGTGTACTACAGAAAACACTACTAAATATATCTATAAATTTTTAGTAACCATTCAACGTATAGGCACCTGTATATACCCTATTTGTACACATGATACTTTCATGAAAAGAGAAAAAAAGAGCAGCTGGACTAGTTTCAATTGAGTGTTGAAATTTCATCAGCAACTGATATATGCAAATTGATCTATAAATTTACTTAAATCCTTAGTAACAGTGGGTTTCTAATAAACATTTCTATGGACAGTTAAAGCGGGTACTTAGTCACTGATCAAATCACAACATCATCATCATCATCATCATCATCGTTTAACGTCCGCTTTCCATGCTAGCATGGGTTGGACGATTTGACTGAGGACTGGTGTAAACACCGCATTGAAATTTATCTCTAACTGATATTTTTTTTTCTGCCCATAAAGATTTTGTATATGGACGCACAGTGTTTATACCTGTCTACATACGGTGTTGATGAAAAAATCTATCGATATATTCTGTAGTACAGTTTAGCATGAAAATTATTGTATTTTACAGCAATGGGGACTTATCTAAAAACTATTATCAGTGATGAAATTAGAGATGTCATAAGTTTTTTTCTGTATATAATCTATTTGAATAAACTAAGATTTCTATGAACAAAATTAATATTTCATTTTTATTGATTAAACTCTATCATTAGCTATCTTTTCATCATCATCGTCCATTGTCTATGAGTGGAACAAACTGTGATGGGTTGGACAGTTTGCCCAGAGCTGGCAAGCTGGGGAGCCGCACCAGACACCAATCTCACACTATGGCATAGGTGTGGCTGTGTGGTAAAAAGCTTGCTTCTCAACCACATGGTTCCAGGTTCAGTCCCTCTACATGGCACCTTGGGCAAATATCTTCTACTATAGCCTCGGGCTAACCTTGTGAGTGGATTTGGTAGACGGAAACTGAAAGAAGCCTGTCATATATATATATATATATATATATATATATATATATATATATATATATATATATATATATATATATATATATATATACATATATTTATGTGTGTGTGTGTGTGTGTGTGTTTGTCTCCCCACCGGTGTTTGAAACCACTGTTGGTGTGTTTACACCCCCAAAAAACTAGAATTTTTTTGCAATATTTTATTCACTTGGTTTTACATGTTTACACTTTTATCGTCTTCAAAGTATTCTCTCTTTGAAGCAATGCATTAGTCAAGGCACATTTTAAACAATGCATTGGTCCAAACTCGTTTTCCACTGTCTGAAGCAGTGCTGCAACTCTTGTAATGTGATGACTTTTAATGCCTCCATCGTCTTTTTCTTCACCTCTTCCACATCTGCAAATTTCATAACACCAGCTTTTATCACCAGTGATGACCTTTGAAAAAAGATCCAGATCAACTTCCAACTGTTCTGTCAGTTCACAACATGCATTCAGTCATGACTGCTTTTGATCTTCCATGAGTAAGCGAGGTACAAATTTTGCTGCAACTCTTCTCATTCATAATTCCTCACTCAAAATTCGTTGGCAGGAGTTCAAAGACACATCAGTCATATGAACAAGTTCGTCAATTGTTAGGTGACGATCCTCCAATATCAGTTCATGAATTTTCATGATGTTTCCATTCATTTAGGAGGACAGTGATCACTCTGAACAAGGATGGTCGCCAAGTGACAAGTGACTATTCCTAAAGTGTGAAAACCACTCATAAACTTGTGTTTTGCTCATGGCAGTAGCCTTGTAAGCTATTTGAAGCAGGACAACTGTTTTGGCTGAATTTTGCTCCAGCAGAAAATAGAATTTCATGGAAGCCATCACAAAAATTGATGAACAGGAGAGAAGCACTACAAAACAGAGATGCACCACATGGCAGTACAACATCAGACACCACCATCGGTCAGTAGATTGATGCCTGAGGGTTGCACCAAGTGGCTTCTGGTGCCAGAAGCCTGAACTACGAAGTGCTTGTCACACACAGAACGTTTCTGGTTACTTTTGGGTACCCCTCAATATATATATATATATATATATATATAAAACGTGAAACTGAGAGTAACAGTCTTTTGTTATATATATCACAAATTAAAATGACAAAGAAATAAACAATAATGTTGCTGTTTCTGCTATAAGATGCAATACACTCAAGCATTCAACTGTGAGTGCATTGCATCTTATTGCAGAAACAGTTCTTAGCTAATGAAGTTCATAGCATAATTGTTTGTTCCTTTGTTATTCTCATTTCTTATTACTGCTGTGTACTCA
>NC_068983.1:107494418-107536325 GCF_001194135.2 Octopus bimaculoides | reverse complement strand
TATATATATATATATATATATATATTCTTTTCTTTTTTGTTTTTACTTATTTCAGTCATTTGATTGCAGCCATGCTGGGGCATTGCCTTTAGTTGAACAAATCAACCCCAGGACTTATTCTTTGTAAGCCTAGTACTTATTCTATCAGTCTCTTTGCAGAACTGCTAAGTTACAGGGACATAAATACACCAACATCGGTTGTCAAGCGATTGTGGGCAGGGTGGCAAACACAGACATGGCTTAGGTCATCCTGAGGCTATAGTAGAAACACTTGCCCAAGGTGCCATGCAGTAAGACTGAACCTGGAACCATATGGTTAGGAAGCAAGCTTCTTACCACATAGCCACATAAAATAAATAACAAACAATGGATACGTGTCACTTCATTACAGCTGTTTCCAACAGATTTCTTTAGTAGATTAATGAGTACATTACATCGTAACTAAAAAAACTGCCTTCTTCAGATGATACATAACATTTCAAACAATATAAGAACAACACTTTATTACAGTGGGCAAGCCAAACCTGATTCCAGCTGAGACTGGCTTAGAATGAAAGAACTAAGTGAAGCTAGGATGACATTAAACATTTAGTTAGTGGGTAGGGCATTGAAAAGCTTTATAGCTTACAGGGCTTTTAGTGAGCATGTTAGGGGTGGGAGAGAGAAAACAGCTAAGCAGTCTAGTTCATTATCGACCTGTAAGATAATGTTTGAGTTAACTATATATGTGTCTCCCTAAGTTCAAATTCCACCGAGGTCAACTTTGCCTTTCATCCCTTCAGGGTCGATAAATTAAGTACCAGTTGCCGGGGTTGATCTAATCGACTGCCCACCCACCTCTCCAAAATCCAAAAAATTTGAGCCTTGTTCCTAGAGTAGAAAAGTATACATGTATCTCCCTGTTGTTCATTCTATTAGATTTTATTTTATGTCAGCTTTATTTCATTAGGGTTTGAAATGGGAATGAAACTAAGATGAAACTAAGGGTACATATTAAAGAAAAAGAACTTAAATAGCAGTTCAGGGTTATAACAGAGAGAGGGTGGTGACAATAACGAGAATGGGAGATAATATTATCTAAATGGTATAGGTGAGATTATATAAGTTATGAAAATATTAATATCAAATTACAAAATGAAATCAAACAGCATTTTTATTTTTTTACATGTTTCAGTCATTAGATTGTGACCATGTTGGGGTACTACCTTGCAGAGTTTTAGTCAAATAAATTTACTCCAGTACTTTATTTTATTATTTATAAGCTTGGTGTTTATTCTATCAGTCTTTTCTGCCAAACCATTAAGTTATGTGGATGTAAACACACCAACACCAGTTCTCAAGCAGTGCGGTGTAGACAAGCACAGATACAAAGACACACACACAAGCATGTATAATGCATGCTTATGTATATTTCTATATCATCATCATCATCATTGTTTAATGTCCGCTTTCCATGCTAGCATTGGTTGGACAATTTGATTGAGGACTGGTGAACCAGATGGCTGCACTGGGCTCCAATCTGATCTGGCAGAGTTTCTACAGCTGGACGCCCTTCCTAACGCCAACCACTCCGAAAATGTAGTGGGTGCTTTTAGTTGCCAGGGCAAGAGGGCCAGTGTGGCGGTACTTGCAACAGCCATGCTCAAATGGTCTTTTTTACATGTCACCTGCACAGGAGTCAGTCCAGTGGCACTGGCAATGATCTCACTCAAATGTTTTGTTCGCATGCCACTGGCACAAGTACCAGTAACGCAGCACTGGTAATGATCACGCTCAAATGGTGCTTTTTACATGCCAGCAGCACGGAAGCCAGACAGCTGCTCTGGCAGTGATCCCGTTCGGACAGTGCTCTTAGCGCTCCACTGGCACAGGTGCCAGTCATCGAATTTGGTTCAATTTCGATTTCACTTGCCTCAACAGGTCTTCGCAAGCAGTGTTTTGTGTCCAAGAAGGAAAGGTACGCATAAGTGGGCTTGCTACACCCCTGGTAAAGGCCACGGGTTATGGTGTCACTTGTCTTGCCGAGTCTTCTCACGCACAGCATATTTCCAAAGGTCTCGGTCATATATATATATGACAAGCTTCTTTTAGTTTCTGCCTACCAAATCCACTCACAAGGATTTGGTCAGCCCAAAGCTATAGAAGAAGACACTTGCCCAAGGTGCTACACAGTGGGACTGAACCCAGAGCCATGTGGCTGGGAAGCAAACTTCTTACCACACAGCCATCCCTGTGCCTGCAATTATTAAACAATAAAAATGTGACTAGAATATATAATTGAAATGAAAGCATATCAAAAAAATAACTGTCTTAGCAAAGATTGCAATAGATCAAAATCACTCAAGAGGTTAACAGTTAATTTTTAAGATTGTTCTCATCATGTCTTACTAAATATGGACATTCAATATGAGATGATAAATTTGTTACTTCCTATCTGTTTCTGTTTCTGCAAGAAAACCAATTTTGGAGGAAAATTGGATTTGAAGATTTTGTGGGGCATAACTATAAAAGAATGTGAAAAAAAAACAACATTTCTACTATGTTTATATAGGCCTACCCATGTATGTTGGTAATCCACAATAGGCTGTGAAAAGTTTCAAATTAAGCTTGCAGTCAGACTAAATATAAATAAAATTACAGAAATAAATCAAAATTTGAATTAAAATTGCCACCTATCATAATGATTATTAAACTATAAAAATGTGAATAGAATTTACAATAAAATTCTAATTTAGGTTATAGCAACACATTGATTAACTTTTACTTTATCTTTTTTAACGTTCGTTTTACATGCTGGTATGGGTTGGACAGTTTGACATGAGCTAGCCAGTTGAAGAGCTGCCAAGATTCATCTCTATTTTGACATAGTTTCTATGGCTGCATGTCCTTTCTAATGCCAACCATTTTACAGAGTGCACTGGGTGCTTTTACACAGCACTGGCATAGGTGCTCTTATATGGTATCAGCATGAGTGCATTTTACATTACACAGACTGACCAAAAGAATAATTCACAAGTTTTCTTTGTGCACTAGAGATCACCTACTGACGCAAACTGGCTTGTATAAATGCAATAGTAATTTTGTTTGTCATTCCTGACTATCACCTGAAGAAGCTTGAAATCCAATTCTAGCCATAAATATAGGTATTCTTGCTTGCAGAAACATATATCTGTCATAAGTTACGAACACAAATCTGTATGTGAATGTTCGATATGAGATGACAGGAACAGTCTCTGTAATTAACTAATGTTTGCAATGAATTCAACATATAAAATTCGCTAAAGTGATTTTCCTCTATCAAGATCTTTGCAAAATCATTTATTCCTTGAATATGTTTTCAATTTAATTGTATACTCTATTTACATTCTTATAGTATACACTTATGTGTGCGTGAGGGCATGCGCATGTGTGTGTGTGTGTATATAGAGAAATGTAACAGTGTCCCTATGTTGTAACTTCATTTTTTTTCTAGGATTTTGTTTTATCTAGATTTGTTTGATTCTTCCTGTTTGTTTGATTCTTCCTGTCTAATCATAAATAATTACACCTTCAATGCAAAAATCCCAAGTGAGAAAAATAAAAAAGTTTTGCAAAATTAATCACTAAGTTTGATGAAAGTAATATTTTCCTTCAACTCTTCTGAATGGGAATATTATCAGCCAGAACAGCTATAGTAATTTTACATAACTTTGAAATGAGATAATTTTATTTGTATCATTATGTTATCCTTCCTATATGTGTACTGACAATTATAGGATAAATAAATTTAGCAAACAAAATGTCTGTTTTGTTTGCTTAATGTCAAGATACAAACAGTTGATTATTTGTAAAATGAAATATAACTATAAATAGCATGAATATTAGTAAAACAGTTAAATGTCATTCATGGAATTGAAGATAGCGACTGATAACCTTGTAGACGAAACATCCACAGAATTTTCTAGGAAACTGTGTATGGGTGATTTTCTTTTTTTTTTTTTGTCTGCTGAAAAAAGGATTGCATTCCTCACTGCAGGCTAAGGCCTATGTTTATAGTTGAGTATGGAGATGTCTCTAAGTAACCATTCAGCCTGCTAGAACCACAAGTCAGTTCTTATTGTCTTGAGAGAGGACATATTGGATAATACATATAGTCAGAGACTTACTCGTAAAATGATGGGATGGTCATGGCTGAAATATCTCTGATCATAGGTCAACTTCATGAGTATAGCTCTGGGAATAAACAACAATGCCAATTAAACCAGACTGAGCTAACTAAGGAATCTCTCTGTGGTTGTCATGTTGTCCTACAAGAAAGTTGCCAAGTCTCTTTCAAATCACATTTGGCCAATTTTACAGAAAGAACACATTAGATAATGTAGTGCTAGATATACTGTGTAAAAAAATATGGAGCGGGCACAACTGGAACACCTTTGATTATAGGTTTGCTCAACAAGAGGTGATCTTGGGGTTAAATGATGAAGTCAACTATAATTCATATAAATAGCATCACAGTGCTCTAAGTTATTTTTGCAGTGAGAAAATTAGACATTACTTTCACATTTTTCTTTGCAACAACACGAAGGGATAACAAAGACACAAAAGCATCCTTTAAGCAACATATGCTTCAATGTTTATACAGTATAAAAGATATTACATGCTTTAACAATGAAAGTTCAGAAACATGGACATTTATGTAACTACTAACAATACAAATAATGTTTAATCTATTTAATACAATACAAGTAATGCTTAATCTATTTAACAGGTCATACTTGGCATAGTCTTTATATGATAACATTTTGTGTTTCTTCTCAGAAGAAAGCTGTCATGGCATAATTAAGATAATATAACAATGCGTTTTGACATTTAAGTTTCTCTGTTCTATCCAACTTTAATAAAACCATAACAGTAGAAAATATCATGTAAAAATTCTTTATCTTCCTTGAAATGGGAACCACATGAACAAGAATAAATTTTAGAATGCCAACCAGTTACTTTATGCATTGAACAAGTAATATGGACTGCTACTTCCATTTGCAACTCAATCTGCTATTGACTGTATTTCAGTTTAACTTCCTGATAAATTTTAGGTAAATACCACATTTTCTCAAAATGTCAGTAATGCAATATCCAAGTCAAGCAAAAAAATAAATAGATAAATAAAGTGACAGATTAGTAATTATATTTCAGTAGGCAAACACTTCCTACATAGTCCAAAGTGTACATCAATACAGCACAGACACACCCAGTAAACTTAGACTTTGATTAATAATGCAAAATAAAATACCATGTCTTTGCAACAACATGACAAAAATATACCAAAAGTGCCTCTTTTATAATGGCAGTGGATAAGGTGTTGATTTGTCAGAAATGTTAGCACATTGGACAAAATGCTTAGCGGCATTTCTTCTGACTCTTTACATTCTGAGTTCAATTCCCACTGAGGTTAACTTTGCTTTCATTCTTTCAGATTTGATAGAATACAATATCTTTCAAGTACTGAAGTTGATATAATCGATTGTCCCTCTTCCCTTAAAATTGCTGGAACCATCGCAAAGACAGTAGATGGCAGAATCTGTAGAGTGAATATAAAAAATGCCTTGCAATATTTAAGTTACAAATCTTTACATTCTGAGTTAAAATCTTGCCAAACCTAAAATTTGCCTTTCATCCTTTTTGTGTTATATCAATCTCAGTACTGGACTCAGATTGACAGAATCAAGTATGCCCCTCTCTAGATTTGAAACATTGTTCCTCTGAAAGTAATTATTAAATTTTAATATTAACAGAAAAATATTATCTTGAAATTACATAACCAATACAGTTTTCTCTATCATTGAACTTGTCATAATGTTCATACGTTGGAGTGGTACACTTTAAAACACTCTTAATTAGGGAATGAAACTGAAGCTATAAACAAAATCTTTAACAAAATGAAACAATGCTATGGAGATCCATAAATTTATGCATCAAAACAGAAAAAAAAATATGAAACATAGGTGCAGGTGTGGCTGTGTGGTAAGAATTCTGTCAGGTCACCATGGTGTGTGGTAAGAAGCTTGTTTCCCAGCCACATGATTCCAGGTTCAGTCCCACTATGTGGCACCTTAGGCAAGTGACTTCTACTATAGCCTCAGGTGCTTCAGCATGGCTTCAGTTAGATAACTGAAACAGATAAAATAATGAAATAAAAGAATAGAATTTCTATGGGTTCCATTAGTTCACATGCCACAGCCACTCATGAACACACATTAGAAAAGGTTTAATATTAACTATTAAACCTGTGAGATTTGTATCAGCAATGCAGGAGTAATAAGGGTGTGTCTTATACCCTGAGAACCATAAGATACTCAAGACTCTACATGTTAGAAATAGCAGCTGAATCTCCATTTATCACATCTATAAAAAGAAAACAAGGACACATTGTTCAATGTAGAAATAGCTTGCATACATACAAATTGACACAAAAACCTAGAAATACTATTTCCAAAGAAAGAGCAAAAGAAATTGATGTAGATTCTCTAAATCTAATCTATGAAGTCATAAAAAAGATTCTTCATTTGAGATTCTTTAGACAAATAGATACACACATCTAAGAGTGTGCATCAACATCTCATCTAACACACTAACTCAAGCATATATTTGCAAACATTAGGAACTGTTAACTCAAAAATGTCTTGTGATTTTGTTAGCAACTGGCTTGAACTCTTTTAAGGAACTTAGATAGTACTCAAAGAAAAAGCATACATACATACACAAGCACGTGCGCGCATGTGCACACACACACAAAACACACATGTACACTCTGGAAAGTTATGAGTATCTTGGACTGGACCAGAGGAGAGTGTTAGTTATGAGGGACCCATCAATAAGGAGAGGACAAGAAATGAGTACCTCAAGAGTGTTTGGTTTTCTGAATTCTTAGCTTACAACAAGCATGTCACTCACAACACTTTCCCGGTATCTGTTCCATGCCCACATATGGCTTTCTTAACTCATCACTGCAAGATCCCAGTGAGATAGATATATGAACTTGCAAGCTGCTCAGTGTTACAGAAAACTTCAGCATCAGTGGAGAGGTAGATAGGCTATACTTCCTATGCAATGCTGGTAGTCATGGTATTAAATATGTATGGACATCATATGAAGTATGTATTGTGATAGTGAAACAACATCTGCAGCAGAAGGAGGAGGTCAATAACTATCTTGCTCAAGTTTGCAAGCATGAAAACAACACCAGGATAGATAATAAACTGGAAGAGGGACATAAAATAAGAACTGCTGCAGTTCTGTTCCCAAAAAGCATTGGTAAATTCTATATATCAGAAGAACAAAATTTTAAAATGGGCCAATTCACTGAAAAAGTAGTGCATGGATCCCCTCCATAAGAGACGCAAGCCATAGAGGGAATAAACCATATGAAAATGTTATCAGAGAGTACTGATAAGTTTGTGACATCCTAATTTGAAGGATACCACCATGCAATTTAAGGCAAAATCCTCATCAAGTAATTGTAATATAAAAGACAGAAAACATTGACAGACAATAAATGTTGGCTGTGCAAAACTATAATAAAAGCAATCAATGAATTGAATGATAAATGCAAGTCAATGTCATCCAGATATTATCTTCCCATGAGGTATGATGTGGTGGCCAGAAATGTCTTCAACAGAATAAGAAAAAGGAAATTACAAACAAAGTTGACTATACATGGGCAAGTGTTTTCTACTATAGCCTTGGGCTGACCAAAGTCTTGTGAGTGGATTTGGTAGACAGAAACTGAAAGAAGCCCTTTGTGTGTGTGTGTGTGTGTGTGTGTGTGTGTGTTTGTGTGTGTGTGTGTGTGTTTGTGTGTCTGTGTTGTCCCCCACCATTGCTTGACAACCATTGTTGATGTGTTTACGTCCTGGTAACTTAGCAGTTTGGCAAAAGAGACTGATAGAATAAATATTAGGCTTGCAAAGAATAAGTCCTGAGGTTTGATTTGTTTGGCTAAAGGCCACAGTCAAATTACTGAAACAAGTAAAAGAATAAAAGAATAAAAAATACTGAGCCTGATGAGCAAAAAATATTAGTGTAACTTAAAAATTAAAACAATCAATAAGTTAAATTATAATCAGTTAGATTATGTTGTGCAAGACAATGAGAAAAAAATATGCATTGTAGAAGTCAGCTGCCTTTTGGACACTAATGTAGTCAGAAAAATACTGAAGAAAGGAAACATTTATGGAGTTTGCAAATCCAGTACACAAGATACACTTTAAGTTTTATATCTATTATTATTGGAGCAATATGATGCATACCAACCTGCCTAGAGCAAAGTATGGCTGAACTTGGGTTCCTGGGGAGAGAATGGAACTCCTAAATTCATACTCTCCAAATGATCATGATATCTAGAATAATTCACAAGACTTGCTTCTGAATTAAAAAATGATGAACAAAACAAGATGCTTTTCTTTACAACATTGCTTAAAGCAAGCAGCCAGTCAAAATTAATTCCTAATTAAAGAGAGAAAAAGAACATACATACATGCCTGTATATTTGCACAGATATTGTAGAGGACTAATTACTACCATTGTATAGTTGTTTTTTGGTCATGTAGAAAACTTTGATTCATGCCACAACTTCATTGAATGGGATTTTCCCATCCCTTACATTATTAGACTTCATGCCATCACCACCATTGCTTTAGCTGCAGTTGGGTAGGGTCATAAAACACATATTAATAACTGACCTTTACTCTGATTTTAATCAATCAATGATTGTCGTTCATGTGCATCCACACATCATTTATAGTTTTCTAACATAATAAAGATTTGGTTTTTGGCCATTCAGCAGAGATTGTCACAGTTACTGTGAGGTGGCTCCACACCACCTCACAACATAAAAAAAAAGATAATGTTCTCACACTGCCTCACT
This sequence comes from Octopus bimaculoides, assembly GCF_001194135.2. NCBI lineage: Eukaryota > Metazoa > Mollusca > Cephalopoda > Octopoda > Octopodidae > Octopus > Octopus bimaculoides. Next base: position 107,527,423 of record NC_068983.1, on the reverse strand, counting down.
ACACAGGTGAAGAGAGTTATAGCTTTGCATAACTACTCCATAATGTTCAATTTTCTGGTTCTCCATGTTATGACAATTTTTTTCTTTATAGAAACTAACATACTATAAGAATAATGTGTTCTTATACACATGTACATTGCAAAAAAAAAAAAAGGTTTTCTTATACACAGAAAGAGATTTTGCTTTGCTTAATTAATCCACATCATTTAACATCTTGATTCTCCAAAGGCATTTTGATGCACACAATTATGATAAACACATTATCATTCATACACATGCATAACGTTACAAACACATTATCAGTGTAACATTCACTCTCCACACAGTCTGATACTGAAAAGAATACTTTCATACACATATTTGCACAAAACATAACCAATCATGTTAAATTATTGTTTAAAACAATTCTTCACACACAATTTTGTTGCACATTTGAACTATGACAATATTACAACATATTAACTCTTCCATATTTGATTTCACACAATATTTTCATTTAATTCTTATAGCTACTACAATTTCTTTTTTTCTGTGTCAAGTTGTGCTTTGCTGAACATTTAAGAAGAACTCATTCTGTAATACTTTGCATAACTTTACATATGTTTAGCATTTGTCATCTGTCATCATTAACTTACTTTCATTTAAAAGAATAAAAATTATGGTGATCTACATTGGAATCTTCCTGTCTTTTCCCTTTTTATTCCTGACAATCCTACATATCTCTACCCAATTATATCTCTCCAGTGGTTTTCCTCAAAGTGGATAATTTTCGTTGATGACTGTTTAGCTGGTATGAAGTGTGTCTCTGGCCCTTGCATTACAAATTTTTGTTTCTCAGGAATGGTGTACAAAATGGTGGAAAGAAATACAAAAAAATTAGCTTTCACAAAATGTGACACTTTATTTCTCCTCTAAATAGAATAATACAGTGAACCAGGTGGATAGATGATGAAGATAACTGTCTATAGAAATCGTACATAGTTGGCTTCTCAATTTAGTCAGAATTTTGTTACATATGCTACAAAAACAGGAACAAAATGACATAACATAGCTTCCTCGAAAGCAACTCTCCTCTCTCTGAAAATTCTCACCTCATTGCCGAAAACAGGAAAAATTTGTCTATTTATTGATAGAAAGAAGCTCAACAGGCATTTGATTTTGCTGTATTGGTTAGTCTATCACACAATGCAATTGGATACAAAACTGTATCCTGCATAAAACTAGACCAATCCAAGAAACAGACTCAGTCAAGTATTACACCATTACATGACCAGTTTCAGAACATGCAGGATGAACCAATTTCCAAAACAATTTATGACAACAGTCTCACTACAACCAAATACATCAAACAGAGATCATAAGTCCATGCCTCATGACCACTGATGATGGTCATCATGCAGTTTAGGTCATAGTTTCCACAGTCCAGCATGTCCTGAGCGATTTCCATGCAGAGTTGCTTCTAATGCTCTGCCAATACTCTGGGAATGAATTTTGCTGAGATTCTCCACGTGCACAAATCCTCCATTAAAATGGAATGCACTGTTCTTGTGCTTATTCCCTACTTTGTGAGTAATTTTCAGCCTTGTTACATGGTACTGTTTCATGACTGTTCACTAAACCTCCTCAATTGGTACCTTGCTTTGGCTTCTGGATGGCCTATTTGAATGTGCCTCACCTTCCACTGACATGGAGCCATGTTTGAAGCAGTCGTACCACTCCTTGATCCAAGCTTTGCTCATGGCATCATTGCCAAAAAGCTGCTGAATCTTTTGGATGGTTTGAGCTTGAGTATCATCGAGATTTTGATAAAACTTGATGCAATATTTCTGCTCGTTTATCTCATGTGAAAATATAAATTCGACAAACATGTACTACACATCAGTACTCTAGGCACAACAGCCAGAAACTGACCAAACCTACTGGTGCAAAAATTTATATGCATGTGCATAAAGGGTGGCGTCACCTCCCATCCAAAGGATTTTGCCTATGCAGCATTAGTTTTGGCAGGGAAAAAAGTCAGATTACTTTTTGAATGCTTCTCATATGTATGTATGTGTGTGTGTGTGTGTGTGTGTGTGTTCTGTTTTTAATCATTTAAATTTTTCCTCTGAAGAAGGAGCTGGTTCATAACAAAGATACAAAGCTCCATCTTTGGAATGGAGATAATGAAAGTGATGTCACATTTTAAACCTGAGAAAAGCCTTGCATACTTTTACTGTTCCACTTTTTCTGTATTTGTAATGTGTGAATCAGTTGGTTGATTTTCTTTTTCTGAAAATCCAAGCTTATACAGACTAACAGGCATTTACTTACAAAACCAAGCATTTCAATTATAACCGTTATAAATGTAAATTTGTAATCTGGATATAAAAGCTGGAGGTTTCAATGCATTTGACCATAGTTATCTTCTTTCACTTTGATTTTCAAAGAGATATTCACATCAGCAGGACAGTTCACCTCTATGACAATACAAACTTTTTCTTGTTCGCTCCAAACAATAATATCCAGCCTGTTATATTTACACTTGACAGATGTTTTGATGGGAATGTTGCACCAGTATATTTGTGTATGCATTCAATAGCAGGGAGATTCTCTACATTTATTCTAGGGCAGTCTTTTTTCGAAATGGCATCGTATATTGTTTTTTGACATCATGTCACATTGGGAGGTAGTACCTTGATGACATTTTTGGATAGCTGCTAATCATGTGTGATGTCTTCTGCTGAAATATGACATAATCTATAGTTATGGTTGCATCTTAGAACTTCAAGGGCTTTACTGTCTCTTTTGCTGATCAGGTATTTAGTAGCAATCTCTTGTTCTTGGATTGCAAATGCATAACTTTGGAAGTGTAATGTGGTGTAGCGGGCACAAGTCCAAGAGAGGCTTTGCTTCATGTCAATGTTACTATTCTTTTCGAATCTTTGAGAAACATCCATGCATGGTCTTTTTTGGTATGTGGAGCATTTCCCCTCCAGATCTTGTCTGAAGTATGTTAGTCTAGCTGATTTGGCATCAGGAAGAGAGTACTTCCTAAGGAGCTCACTTCTAACAAGTAGGATCTTATTTCCTCCTCTTTTCAGCACTAAGTTAATGTATTTATTTTTGATGCTGTTATTTAGTAAGTGCTGTCTGATGGAGACTATGCAACATTCAAAGGCTGTCTGCACTGAACTCAAGTCCCTTCCTCCTTTATCTCTTCTTAGGTAGAATCTGTTGACATCATTATTTTTGTGGAGATTTCCCATTAATGTTAGAATCTTGCAGGTTTTAATGTCTATGGAGTGGATTACTTCTAGAGACCACATAGGGTGGATGGGATGTTATCTTAATTTTTTCAAGCTTCTTTTTGGTGAAGTCACAAAACAATGAAGTGGGGTTGCCAAAATCGCAACCGTAAAAAAAATTATATCATTGTTTCCTGGAATCTGCTAAAAGATACAAAAGTGAGTGCAGGACTATGTACATTTAGCCATCGGTTTTGACCCACAGTGGAAAGGTCATCATAAAGGTATTTGAAACTAGATACAAGTTTTGAATAGGTTGAGCTTGTTGAAGTAGTGAGTGAAAGGAAAGGTTCAACAAGAAGCAGGCCAATCAGCACTCCTGTGCAATACAAAACTTTGAGGAACTCCAGACCTATGAAACATCATACAATACAAAGCCACTTGATTTATAACATGCTCGTATTTTGTCATATACAGTGCCACATCATCCAGGTGGTACAAAGTTATTGTACAAGCCAAAGTGAGATGGTTAAAGTGTTCATTCTTCAAGGCAATAAATTTATTAACCCATGGTTGAATGTGCTTGTCAAATTCACTGGCTTTTCTCCATGACTTGTAATCAAAATCATGACTAATTAATCTTGTTATGCAATCAAGAGCCTGTTCAGTTACACTGGATGATCTTGATGTTGCATTTACAAGAAAACTCAAATAAACTTTGTCTCATCCAATTGCATTCTTTTATGTCACTCCACTGTTTAGTTATTACTCGATTGAACATAAGTGAAGGGTGCACATTGCAAAACAGATGTTCAAGTATGTGTTCTGCACTGAGATTTCCTGCTAAGATCTCTTCAACCTCAACATTGTGTGATGTTTGGTCCGATATAACAAGATCAATTTTTTCAAATAGTATTTTAACCAGGTTATTACTTGCTGCTTCTAGTAACGAAAGTAGAGCCACTTTCAAGTCAGCCAAATTATTACTTGCTTTTGATGCTACAAACAGAGTGGATAGAGATCTTTAATGACCATTAATGGTCAACCCTTGAATGGAGAAAGATCCAACTCCCTATTTTTTAGATCCATCATCAAAATAAGTAATGACTGACTTTTTATTAGAAGACTTCTAGGCCTTGCAAACATATGAAATGACATAAAATAAGCTGCTTATCTGATATACTGTGAAATCCATCTATCTAAATAGTGAATTTTGGCCGCCATCTTGGATTTCTACCATCTTGCAAAAGTTTTTTTAGTTAGAATAAGCTTATTTTATATCAATATACTTATTTGTAAATCAAAGTTACAGTTTTTATGTAGTTTCATTCAAAATGCGATTTTTAGCTATTTTGTGGGGTTATCAATATATAGGAATATGTACAGGGGGATTATCGCATTCAATTTGTGCAAAGTTTGGTTTTGAGGTGATATTTGGACCCAACCACAACTTTTGAGGGGTTCCAAAAAAAATGTAGGATTAACATTCCCCCTTAAAACCAATTAAATATCCCAAATGTTGGAATCAGCACTGCTACTGCAAATGCATTGTGGGATATTGTCTTGTTGTAAGAGAGTTCAGAGTTCAGACTGTCATATTTTTCTCAGTCTGGTGTAATATTCTTGGGGCACTCTATCTTTATCACAATACCTTGGTATGATATATTTTCATCAATGCCTAGGTACTCTTTACTCTTTTTACTCTTTTACTTGTTTCAGTCATTTGACTGTGGCCATTCTGGAGCACCGCCTTTAGTCGAACAAATCGACCCCAGGACTTATTCTTTGTAAGCCTAGTACTTATTCTATCAGTCTCTTTTGCCAAACCGCTAAGTCACGGGGACGGAAACACACCAGCATCGGTTGTCAAGCGATAGTGGGGAGACAAACATAGACACACAAACACACACACATATATATATATATATATATGTATATACATATATACGACAGGCTTCTTTCAGTTTCCGTCTACCAAATCCACTCACAAAGCATTGGTCGGCCCGAGGCTATAGTAGAAGACACTTGCCCAAGGTGCCACGCAGTGGGACTGAACTCAGAGCCATGTGGTTGGTAAGCAAGCTACTTACCACACAGGACAGGAGAGATAGTGAAACCATCAATACACAGGTTTTGTGTCTGAAAGACTGATTTTCTCCATTCAAAAATCAAATAAGGATATTTCTTCTGGCCAAATTCCATTACTGTGTCAGCTGAAAATGTTATTAATTCCAGTTGTTTTGTTTTTTTTTTCCTTTTTTGCATTGTTAGCAGTCTTTGCGTAAATCTTGAAGTCATCCACAAAGAAATTATGGGTTACATTGATATTTCTTGCAGTTGCAGACCCTAGAATATAGCTGTTTGCAGTAGGAATGATAATGGGTTTAGTGTCAAAATGAACAGAAGTTCAGAGAGACTATCTCCCTGGAATATTCCCTTTGAAATATTTATGGCATTGGAGATGATTGTTCTACTCTGTGTTCTCAGTGTGAAGATTGTGACTCAGATCCTTGTGAGCCTCTCAATGGCAGCAATTAAGGTAGCAGACATTTTTGCCAAATATAGACACTTCAGCAGTCATGAGTAGGGAACAGAGTTAAATGCCTTTCTATAATCAAGCCTTACTGTTGTAAGGCTTCTACGATTTTAGTTTTTACTTCAGAGTACAGCTTTGTTTATCAAAAGTTGTTTGGCACATCCCCACACTCCCTTCTTTCCTCATGCCTGTTCATTAGTTACTATGTTGTTGGACTCACAATGATCTGGAGGAATTGGTTGAAGCAGCTTGTGTACATTTTGTACATAATGTTTAGGCCAGCAATGGGACTGTAGTTCTCAGCCAACTCGGTGGTTTCATTCTTGGCCAAAAAATTAGTCTGTGCTATAGCAAGCCAATTTTGTATATCAATCTGACTGTCTATAGTACTTTTGAATATACTTATTTGTGGTTTCCTGTAAAATGTCAGCCTCTTATACCAGTATCCAACTATTAGGTCCCTTCCCATTATGCAGTTTGCCTACAGCTATGATGAAAATTTCCAAGTCAGTTGCATGTTGGTACAGTACTCTCTCTTTCTTCATTTAACCATGGTGCATTGAGGTTGAGATACCTGTTCTTATTCCAGATTTTCAACTAGAAGGATTCAAGATCTTCTTGAGGTGGAGCTTTCTTAATGGTAATATTTTCCTTCATATATATATTTATATATACTATATATATATTTCTCTATATACTGTCTGTGAGTTAGAAACAAACTTGTAATTTTCACTCAGAGCCCTTAGATTGTGTTTTAGAGTAATTAACTTCCCCTCAACAGTTTATTGTGAAGAGTCACCATATAGTTTTGTCAATTTGCTTATAAGATATAACTGATGAGGTGTAAACTCATTGTTCCTCTTACATTTTATTATGGTTAACCATGCAATATGGCAGTGTAGATTCTTGATGTTTTCTTCAAGTTTTGTTTTCCATCTAGGTTGTTTCAGTTTAGTACTTTCATTACCATGTATACTCTTTACTCTTTTACTTGTTTCAGTCATTTGACTGTGGCCATGCTGGAGTACCGCCTTTAGTTGAGCAAATTGACCCCAGGACTTATTCTTTGTAAGCCTAGTACTTATTCTATCAGTCACTTTTGCCAAACTGCTTAGTTACAGGGATGTAAACACACCAGCATCGGTTATCAAGCGATGTTGGGTGGACAAACACAGACACACAAACATATACACACACATACATATATATATACATATATACGACGGGCTTCTTTCAGATTCCGTCTAACAAATCCACTCACAAGGCTTTGGTCAGCCTGAGGCTATAGCACAAGACACTTGCCCAAGGTGCCACGCAGTGGTACTGAACCCGGAACCATGTGGTTGGTAAGCTAGCTACTTACCACATAGCTGCTCCTGCACCTACAGATTTCTCCTAGGTATTATAGCAGCTGTGTACATGAGGGTATTAATACTCCAGTAATTAAAAGGGTATCACATAATCTCATAGAATTTCCAATGACATTGCCAATAACTTTCAACATTGGAACTGTTGGAGTGTTTGTTTTTAATCGTGTTAAGAATAGCTTGTTACTTAACAATAGTTCCAATTGTGGTTTCAGGATATTTCTAAGTTGAATATATTCTACAGTTGTCTCTGTTGACTCAGCTACATTTGGAGAGATACGAGAATTTAGTGACGGTGCCAGTTTGTTTACTTATTTTTGATCTCTCTTTGGCAGGTTTTGGCCAGTTCTCAGTGTTTTGCAAAGATCAATTTACATCACAAGAGTAAATCATTTTTCTCTTAAAAAAGATGTTTGTTGGCGAAGTTGCTTCACAATAAAGGTGCTTGAATTGGGGTATGATTCATGCTGGTAGTTTTTAAACATGTTGCAAGTATATATTCACACTTTGCTTGTTTAAGCTTAATTAGTCTCATCTCAGCTTGTACGCCTGTTTTCTGCAAGTGGTCACATGACCTGGTCACACATCGATCTAGCCCTTCTGACTCTCGTGCCATCACATGACAGGCCAGCCGAACACAGGAGATTTATGTCTCTCTGCTGGGAGCTTACTCTTAGCTTACTCTTATATAAGGAAGCCTTTTCCACTATTTATTTAGTGAGGTGGGTTGCATGGTCAGGCTTGAATTTTTGGCAGAGGGCAAGTTATTTCACAGGCAGCCTCTGGTATCCTTTGATGCATACATTTGCTCCTGTCCTCCATCTTTGTTTTCCTGTTTTACTCCACTTACATCATGTACCACCTAAATGAGAAACAAATGTACATTTGCTGACAGTATATTTCAAAATGTATTTCAATAGCTTTGCCATGTTAATGCTCTTTAACAGGTTGAATAAATCATGGCATTTTATCCTCCTGGCTCTTTGTTTCTTCATTTATCTGCACACACACACACATATATATTGGAACTCAAACCAGCTTTATCCATGAATGCAACCAACCCCGTTAAAACGGCTTCATATATCTGATAGAAGGGTCTTCACAGGATTTTTCATAGTATCGAAGTATATCTTTGCTTAAATGTAAAGTCCAAGTAGTATGAGAGGAGTACTTACATCTTCTAAGATGGGTTCCTGGTGCTGTAGTGCTGTTTTCGTCAATGATGGTGTTGTTAGTTTCAGCCATAATCGTTTTAGCAAAATTCCACATGGTATAAGGGTATATCTTTAAAATATGGTCTGAATAACACTGCGCTGGTAGGTAAAAGATGCTTCCAGTATTTATAATGGAAGAAATAAACCAGTTACTGGAGGAGTCAGTGTAAATATAGAAGGAAACATTCAAAAATATTTTTTAAATGGCCCTCTATGCCTGAATGTCTGATGTTGATGTTGCCATCTTTAATTCATGTAAAAATGTATGTATATACGTATGTATGCACACAAGATTCAAATAACACTTTATTCTGGTTTTCCTTGCAAGAAATACAACCATATGGAACTCACTACCAATATTTTTCTCATGAACAAACTTACAGAAGACCAAGCTAAGCAGCAACTACATCAGCTTTGTTAATCTACAGAAAACTGAAGTGTTCTCTGGGACCTTCCCTTCTTCCTTGACTTAAAAATAAAAAGGAAACAAATTCACAAAACATTTATACAAACTAAAAGTTGTCACAGACAATCAATCTCGTGGACTTCATTCAAAATATCCTTTAAAAGCCCCAAATTCATGCTTGTAAGCCATGGTTTTGCCTCCTTTCTTGATTGCAGTTAAAATGCAACTTTTGTTCATTCTGTGAATGAATTTTCTTTAATATTTTCTTAGAAGGTGGCGAGCTGGCTGAATTCTTAGCTCACTGAGCCATATGCTTAGTGGCTTTTTATTCATCTTTATGTTCTCAGTTCAGATTCCACCAAGGTCGACTTTGCCTTTCATCCTTTTGGAGTTAATAAAATAAGTACCAGTTGAGCATTGGGGTCGATGTAATCGACTTTCTGCCCACCCTCAAATTGAATAATTTTGCTTAATTCATTTCCCTGTTGCTGTTAATATTCTGTTATTGTTATTGCAATTGAAGGCATTGAGTTGGCAGAATCGTTAATAATCATCGTATTTTTAAATAGATATAACTTATGCCCATGAGATTCTAAACTACAGAGTTTTAGATCTATTATATAGTTTGGCATCTACTCATTAATCCCTATTCTCAGTTAAAGAAAACTCTACTGGTAATTATGAGTACACTTGAGTGTCCCATAGTTTTCAATGCATTTATGCAACAAACATATAAATTTTAACTCATGATTATTACAACAAATATTTAACAAAATAACTTTATATCACAACACTTGATTCATATTTGTTATTGATGATATTTTCAAAAATGGAAGGAAGTGAGTTAATTCATCTATAAACAACTTTATTTTCTTTTTATAATAATTATCACAGAAAACTGATGAAACTCAAAATACATTGCCATTCAGAGAAGCTGAATATAATGCATTTGTGTACATAAACGTTCAGATAGGTTATTTGCTAGGGAGATGTATATACCAGCATCTTTCTAATTTCACACAAAGCAATTACTTTCAATTATAGGCAGTAGATAATTAGAAATTTAAGAAAAGCAATTTTAGGATTAAGTTTTTGTGTGTTAATAAGTTTCAAACTTTTGTACAAAGAATGTATTTTTCTGTGAAATTATAAGCAAGCCCCAAACATTGTTTCCAAGAAGAAGAATTTTTGATATATTTTTAATTGTTTGTAATTAATTCTTGCCATGCCAGTAGCTACTGAGTTCATTAACAATATTGATTCTAATTGCATGAGTAAATCAAATTTATTTGTTGTACCATAAATACATATTAGCAGCTGTTATATGTCAAATATATTGCAATTTCTGGTTTGAGCTCAAAGGAAATAAATAAGCAAACAAATAAATAAATTTTTAAAAATAATAAATAAAGCCTTTTCTGTTTATGTGTTAGTGAATATTGGATACACATAAAAGAAATTTTCTATAGTAAAGGTTAAGACTTGGAAATAATCTTTTCTTGTCTTTACATAAAATGTCATTGCAATCAATTTTACATTTTTTCTTTTAAAAAACTGCCTTTTACTAGGAGTCCATCCCATAGGAAGATATTATCCAAGATCTAATTCATGTTTCTCCTTGATATATCTCATATAATACAACATATTGTTTTTTTCTTTGTATATATGTCTGGCAAGTGTATTGATCTGAAATTGTGAGCGGAAACAAATATTTATGGATTTTTGGTAGAGTAATCTTTGCCAAATATTAAAAATCAAATACTGATTAATCATCATCACCATCGTCATCATCATTATCATCATCATTATTTTTGTTGCAGTTGTTATTATTGTTGTTCTTATCTTCTTCTTCTTCTTCTTCTTATTATTATTATTATTATCCTTATTATTATTATTATTATTATTATTATTATTATTATTACTCTTCACTTCTAGATTCATTAATTGTTTGTGTTATGTTTATCAAAGTCTTCCATCACACTTCTGTCACCTGTTCACTGATCTCTGCCAAATTTGTTTGAGGTTTACAAATGATCAGTTCTTATATGCTGGTTTATTCATTTATTTATTCGTTTCTTCCGTTATTTTTATTACCATTTTCTTTGTTGTAGTGCCAGTGTTGTCTGAAAGAGTTGATCTGTGATGTGGAGACAACAAGCCATGAGTGGATGGATAACCACAAACACAATCACACATACACAGAACACATGTATCTACATCCTGTTGACTTGGAGACACTGTCTTCTGTATAATATTTGAGATTTACAATCATATACATTTATTATTTCATTTGAATTTTCATTTGTCACTTTGGTTTATTATACAGAAACAGGGTTGTTTAGTTCTACTTGTGTTTAGATAATGTAGTTGCTATATAATTGTTCTATTTTTATTTTCTCCCTATTTTTATTTTCTTTCTAAGAAGTTCATTTCACAGCTACATGGTTCTGGGGTAATTCTATTTTGCAGCATCTGCAGCTTGGGCAAGTGTCAGGTTGGGTAATACTATATGACAAGAATTTGATAAAAAATGTACAGGAGCCCGCACCACCCCAAATATTCATAATCCAGTGAAGTGAGCCTAGGATTTACCCATCAGATGAATTACAGTGGGATTATAGAGATATCATCTCTATAATCAGTCTTATAGAGATATCATCTCTATAAGACTGGGTCTGTTCTCCTGGAAGCAGCCTGACTTAGTAACTTGTCACAGTGTTGCATCTTGCTAGTATCACTGTAGATATAATATCAATAGTGATACTAGTCAAAACTTCTGTGTTTTGCTAAAGCATAAATGGATGGTGTTGCTAGCAGTTTCTTTTACTTATATCGACAACAATATTCATTAATCCTATCACACATACTAAATTGTTTTCCTCTAAACGCCATATTTGATATGCAATATTTCTAAATCTGCAGTTGATTTATAGATTAGACAAACTTTGCATAGATAGTTATTCAATAAATGGGTAAATTTATTAATTGCTAGATTTTATAAGATTATATACTTTCTCTACAACTTTAACCATGAGCTTAGTTTCACATAAGACTTCTCTAAACATGTTAGTTAATTCATTTTTGGACATAGCTTCAACAAATATTATACTGTTGAATATCTGTTAACATATCCTGAATAAACTTAATCTTTCTCTTACTTCTTTTTTTTTTATTTGTTTGTTAGAGTTATGCAGTTTAGCATTTGAGTAGATATCTCTCCTAGACAACAGGGCTCTAAAACTGAAGCAACAAATTAATTGAATACTCTTCTTTTTATTATGCTCCTGAGATATAAGAAACAAGCATACACTTCAGGACTAAAAAGTATAGCATGTAACGATCTTCTAAAACAGTAATTCTCAAACAACCCAGTTATGACTAGTTTTTTCTTCAGAAACTCATCCTGGGTACCCAATACACATAACTGTCATCATCATCATTTAACGTCCATTTTCCATGCTGGCATGGGTTGGATGGTTTGATAGGAGCTGGTAAGGCTGAGGGATGCACCTGGCTTCATTGTCTGTTCTGACTTAGTTTCTATGGCTTGGTGCCCTTCCTAACACCAACCACTCCATAGAGTGTGATGGGTGCTTTTTATGTGACACTATCACCAGTACTTTCATTGTGGAACCAGCCGAAGTGCTTTTTATGTGGCACAAATACCTATATCAATTCTGCTGTGGTAGACAGGTCTCCTTGAGTACAGCAAGGCGCCAGATATTTCGGCCCTTTGTCATCTCCTTTGTAAGGCTCAGTGTCTTGTGATCAGTCTTCAATACTTCAACCCATATCTTTCTGGGTCTCTCTCTTCCACAAATTCCATCCACTTTAAGAGATCACTGTTAGAATATTATTCTAAGTATAAGTTTTCGCGACATAACAGTTGATAAAATCACAATAATATTCAAAACAACAATAAATTTACATATTTACATAAACTTGAATATTCATGCATGCAAGAGCATTATATCAACACATATCAGCTTGATTGCAAAACAATTATTCAAAATCCACAAACAATTTTTAGTCTAATTAAATTAACAAAATTGATGAACTTGATTTAGTTGATATCAGCTTTTTACAAATATTTGAAAGTCATTTATTAACTACTTCATTGTTCAGTACATATATATACTTAATGTAATGGTTGAACTGATTAAGAGATACCAGTATTGTTTACCAACATATGTGTGTCTAGTTCTGCATTTATATATGCATGCTGATTATTCTATCCAATGCCTCTGAGCAATACTCTAGACAGTCAAATAGATATATCAACGCACAGAATAAGTAAAGTTGTCATGAGACATTGTCATTTAAAGTAGAAGTATTTTCTCATTCTGAAGAGAAGATTTATCTTTGTGAAGATAGCCTTAGTCAGCACTTGTAAAGTATGGGTTACCTCTAGAGTGCAAGGAAATTGGTCATGGCCATTTACATACCTCCAGCTCAAGTGATAACAGCTTTATTTGTCCTTTGTTCTCACTGTCAGTTTAAGAATAAAATCTGAAACTTTAGAGTCTTCAGTCCTCAAAACAAACGAATTTAATAAGCTTTCCTATCAAACTCTTCAAAGTATATTATTTTAAAAGGTTCTTTAGGATGGTAAGGAAGACGTAGAAACAGAAACTAGGTGAAAGCCTGTCAAACATATCATCATCATCATCGTCGTCGTTTAACATCCGCTTATATATATATATATAAATAGTATGGGTGGCTTCTTTGCAATTTAGCAACCTAAAGGCAAATTCATAGACGTCACTAAAATGACAGAGGATACTAATTGGTACCAGCATTGCTAGAAATAAGAATCAAAACAACTCTATAGCCACAAATGCATTGTCTTAATGACTGACAAGGGTGATAATTTCTTTTGCAGACAGCAATATTACTGTCAATTTCGAATTTTGATGCAGAGCATTTTAATTCTCATCAGTGGCTCTTACTGTGCCTGGGGTTAAACTTAACAACTAACCTTGTCAGCTTATAAGAAAACTGTTGAATTCATGCACTGATTTAAAAAATGGTAGAAGTGAGAACTGTAAATAATATGGGTGGTTTATTAGCAATTTAACAACCTAAAGGCAAATTTATTGACATCATTAAAGTGACAGAGGGTGCTAAGTGGTACCAGCATTGCTAGAAATAAGAATCAAAACGACTCTATAGCCACAAATGCACTGTCTTAGTGACTGACAAGGGAGATAATTTCCCTAGCAGACACCCCTATTGCCGTTGATTTCGAATTTAGATGCAAAGCAGCTTAATTCTCATCGGTGGCTCTTACCACACCTAGGGTTAAACTTAACTAACCATGTCAGCTTATAAGAAGAGATGGAAGCCCGCAGATGCTTAATCTGGCAAATAGGGTGGGTACAGAAGTGATACCATGTTGTTTTGGGCAAGAAACTCACTTGTGAGGAGAGTTCAGTGATGGTGCATTGTCATCATGAGGAGTCCAATTATCTGCGTTCCACAGATCTGGTTACTTTTGTCAAATGTCCTCCCTTAAATGCTTCAAAACGTCATTGATTGTCTTCCGATGATCCTCATGCACAAGCTGAGGAATTTTCTCCACGTTTTGGTGGGTGATGCTCGTGGTAGATCTTCCAGATTGCTCATCACCTTTTAGGGACGCTCTTCTACTTTTGAAGCACCCATGCCACACAAAACATTGCCTACAACCCATTGCCTTGTCAACGTAAGCTTGCCAAAGCATGCTCAATGTCTCTGTAGCAGACTTCCAAGGTTGACACAAAATTTCACATTGGCTCTTTGTCCCTGTCTATGACAAAATTACAAACTACAGCATACATGTGATCACAAAAACACAAATTTCACAACTTGCAAAGTAAATACAGTGATATCACTCAGAACACTGCCTCATGCAACCATGTGCTTCCATTTGTTGGCATGCTACAGAACTTGTTCAGAAACATTTTGATACCCCCTCATACAATTTCATTCAAAGATACATATCATGGATGCTCTGGCATGCATCATCAGTAATGTTTCTTAAATCTTAGGAAGTTTCAAATCTTTCAGCATTATCTAGTTAGTTGAACAAACACTAACTAGCATCCTAGTAGGAACAAACCACACTGCTAATACATATGTATGTATGTATGTATTTATGTATGTTCGTTCTTTTTCTCTTCTTAATTTAGACTAAATTTTGACTGGTCACTGACTTGGCAGCAAGGTTATGAAGGAAAGTATCATGATTTTGTAGTGAAACTAACACCTCGATCGCCATTACATACAAAACAACCTATCGCCATTAGATACAAAACCACTATCGCCATTACATACAATCTTCTCATTTAAATATAAACAAGCGCGGGCATAGCGGAAAACACATTCCCTGTCATCACGTGACTGATTATTATTCGAAGCGGCAACTTCTTCGAACCTTTCCCGCCAGAACGCAAACTGACCAATCACGGCCTCTAATAAGGTCACGTGATAGAGTATTTTTCAGAAGCCTTCGGGAGCCGATAATTTGCTTTAAATAGACTAGATCATACCCAGCTAATTTGTCTCGGTTCAGTTTCTCTATAGAGACTGTTCCGTGTACCACACAGCAGCAGCAGCAGCAGTTCCAGCTACGACTCCATCAACAGCTTCGTCCAACGATGACCACCAACGCCGTCGCCACATCAGCAACACGATTCTACGATTACTACTAACCAGCATCAATCTCCACCAGCGTCTACACGACTTTCTATGTACACCAAACTAAACCACCGCGGCACATCTCTCTCTTCGATTCTGTTAGGTGATTCAGCTTCACCACGATAAATAAACAGACAAGAATTTCAGCCAGCGACGAACATCTGTATAACAAAGAATCTGCCCGTGCATCGAAGCCAAAACACAACTAGTGATAAGCTCTGCCACACATACGCCTCAACTTCTTTCACATACAGACTCATCCTAATGTGTACTCAAGAACTGGTATAAATGCTCACGTGTTACTGACTTTCTATCTGCTGTAATATCTCACATACACATACATGTATCACTCACATACACTCTTTTCTTTATACGACGGCCTGTCTTTGATTATGTTTTTATATGTTGCATTCACACTCACACACAGACATACATCTTTAATGCCACAATAAATATCTCTGTTATTCATTTCATACGGTTGTCTCTTTTCTATCGTCTCATTACTGGCTATTTATGTTACCGTAGTAAAACATATTTGTATATCATCTTTGATATATTATTTTGTGTTCGACCGTGTGACACGTTTAAATAAAAGGAGTCCTCTGTTTTTTTCCATTCGTCACCATTTCTCCTTTTTGAGTTCGCACGGTCGTTCTTACAATTTAATTATCGTCCTTTAAATCTTAAAAAAGTCTTACAGATTTTTAGTCTCAAGTATGGTGATCATTTGTCGCATATAAATTCAGGATTTGCATTCTTTCTCCAAGATTCCAACTTCAGCTATACTTTGGTATGTATCCTGTTGCTCCAGTAATAATAGGTATGAAACTGAAAGTGTATCATGGGTACTGGATTTGCAAACTCCTTACCAATGATCCATAGATGTCTGCTTTCTCTCGTAGATTTCTAACCACACTCATGTCAATTGGGCAGCTGATTTCCAAAACTGAACATATCTTTTTTTTGTGATCCCACACAACAATATCTGGCTGGTTGTTTTAATTTTAAGTTCCACTAGTATTCTTTTGACTCATCAGTCTCAATATGGTCGATTTTGTAGGTATTCTCTCTTTTGTTATCCTGTTCCAGACCATTCTGGCCACCGTGTCATGCCTCATAAGAAGATAATATATGGAAAGCATTCTCTCACAGTTGGCAACAATGTGGTAGATGTCTTCAGTTTTGGACTTGTCATCTGTAAATGTTTTCTGCTTTTTATATTGTAGATACTTGGTGGAGATCTATTGTTCTTGGATTGCATATATGTAGCCTTCAAAGTGGGACATCATAAATTTATCAGTACGCCATGCCAAGCTGCTGGCATGATCAATCCCTTCGATAGTTTTTGTTTTACGTGCCAAATACACATGTATTATCTTCTCAGTGAACTGGTTCGTGTTTTTTCTTCTGTTGCTCAGATAAGTAGATTTTACCTGTGCTCCTTAGGGAGAGATCTGTATCAGTTCTTATTTCATATCTCTGTTCAAGTTCATAAGCTATCCTAATTATGTTGTTGGTATTCTAATTATCTATGTACGTATGTATGTAAAGTACGTATATGTGTATGTGTGTGCACGTATGTATGTATGCATGTATATATGTGTATACATGTATGTGGTGAGGTGGTTGTTTGTACCTACATCTTTTCGTATTGACACTATTCAGCTTGCAGTGATGATGTTTATGCACTCATTGTAAAATAGTCACTTTTCATAGAAATCACTGAGGTTTAGTGTGAATCATTGATATTAGACATAGAGTATCAGTGAGTTCAAAAAGTGTAGAAATAATATAGATTAATGTCATTCATATAAGTGTCTGCATAGTTATATGTAACTGTGATTGTTAAGACAGAGATGTATATATAAATATATATATATATATATATATATATATATATATATATATATATATATATATATATATATATATATATATATTATCATTATTAATAAATCATAGGGTAGCAAAAAAATTTTAGAAATTTTATTTACTACCAGGGGTCTAGCGAGAAGAAAAAAATAGTCAATAGACTATATATTATTCATTTAAAATACAGAGATGCCTATAATAAGACATCTAACCCGCATCCCTAATTTTGTGGTACAGAGTTTTTTGCTGCTCTTTCTAGCGGGTTAGATGTCCTATTATAGGCATTTCTGTATTTTAAACATATATATATATATATATGTAGAAAGATGAATCTTGCAATGAGTTCATGTAATTTATATTTATAGGGATCAGTGAGTATTTGTATTTATATGCTGTGATAGAGTAACATGGCATCAAAACTTTCAGTCTTGATGCCTTGTGTTAGATTTCAGTTGTAAGAGACTGCTTTGCCAGACGACTCTCATGCCTAAAATGGTTGAACATTTACTCGATCTAAATGTCAAAAAGTTTCATTATGCCAAAGTTTGTTTTCAAGGGTAAGAGACTACAGTAATATGCAGAGAAAATATATTGCTGACTCTGACTTCTTTTTCATTAAACTATAATTTGTTCAACTTTGTGAACTTTTTATTCTGCTATTAACCAACAAAGGCCATCACTTATTTCCTATGACTCTATTGTTTTATTTTATAATGTAAAGAAGATCTAAAGAGGATTTGAAAATGTGAAAATTATACTGGTAGGTAATGCGAAATGAAGAATTTATATGAGATCAAATAATTGCTTCTTATTTAGGGACAAAGCCAGCAATTTTGAAGGTGGGGTTAGTTGATATTTTCAACCTCAGCACTAGACTGGTACATTATTTTATCAACTTCAAACAGATGAAAGGAAAAGTTGACCTCAGTGGAATTTGAACTCAGGACATAAAAAGCCACAACAAATGTGATTAAGCATTTTTTTTCTGACATAATAACAATTCTGCCAGCTCACCACTTTGTAAGAGAGTAAATAATGAAGGTATTTATATTTAACTCCAGAAAACTTGCAACAATGTTTTTTTTCCATCCATCAGAGAACCTTAGACATACATGCAAACACACATGCACTCTCACACACACTCAAGAACATATACATAAGCACATACTCATATATGTGTGTATGTGTGTGTGTGTGTGCATATACATATATATGAAGATGAGATGACAAAGGAATAAGCAATTATCTTGTGAACTTCATTAGCTAACAGCTGTTTCTGATATAACATGGAGTATACTCATAAATTATAGCTTAAATCTAACTCTTTCAGCAGGGGAAAGTAGTGCTGAGGTAGAAAGTTAGTTATAAGAACAATCTTCATTCTGAGACCTGTGAAGCAAAATTATGATGTCTTAATCAAAGTACACTGGCAAATCCGATGAGGATATTGTGCCACAGTTCTCTCTCCATGCCAGTGAATATATACAATATTATGAGACTTCATTACTTAAAATGCATGGTTACATTTCTAGTCACTAATTATCTGAAACAGCTGTAAAGGCTTGGTTACATCAAGTAATTGTATACACAACTTCCCATGCAAATACATTCCTTCTTCCTGCTGTTTTTTGTCTGTCATTTCTACTTTATACATATATATATATATATATACACACACATGTATATTCAAATAAGAATGAGAAGCAGCCCATACGTGTGTGTATGTATATGTATATATACATACATGTGTGTTTATATATATATATATATATATATATATAGAAAGAGAGAGAGAGATACATACACGCATGCACATGCTCACATATACAAACACATGTGCACACACATACACACACACATATATACAGACATATATACATAGATGTATATACATCCATATACATACGCACATATATAATTATGAGTTGCAAGGAACAAATTTGAATATTTAGACAAGTAAGTGTAATATATCAATATATATTAGTCTGCTAAATATCGATTACATAAAAAAGACAATAAATAAATATTACCTATATAAAAAAATACATAATTCTGTATAATACAGTACAAGTTTTGGTTGGCCATAGCAAATAAAGTATTGGAGTATATACCAAAGAATTCATAGCTTCTATGCTGACTTTGGCAGTGGGCAATGTCTATGGCCAATATATTTCTTAATTTTCATTGGCTTAGTTCAACAGGTACCATGTAAAATGGCTGCTCACCACTGTAAACAGCAGGTACACATTCTGCATGTTTATGACTCAACAGTGATCGAGAAGAAAAAAACTCATCTATTTTATATAAATGAACAAATACTATATGAAGAGAAATCTTTATATGAGCAGCTCTAATTTTTCAAGTTGAAAACAGTCAATAAAATCTGTTACTATGTGAAGTTTTGCAGAAAATATATATTTTTTTTTACTAGGAATTCTCTAGAGAATCTATTTAAGATGTTAGGCTATAAAGTCATTTGACAGTTCAGCAGAAAGTTTAGATTTTTACAAATAATTTTATGATGCTATTGCAATTGACAGAAGACCTCACTTCATGAGGGAAGGTATATTTATGCATAGGACTATTTTGTGTGTTTATCTTTTTTTGTGTGTGTGTTTGCATAAGTGTATGTGTTTGTGCGAATGCTAGATACAGAGACAGAGAGGGAATAGGAGAGAGAACAAAGTAAGAAAATGCAAAAGTGAGAGAAAGTGCTAATACAAATTTATGCCAGTTGATATTGGCCTTTGGCAAATATGCATTAGTTAACTTTAAATAGACACATACAACTGCTGACGACAATTATTTTCTACATGCCTTCGTTATTTGCTCTCATAAAAATTCTTCCTCTCTTCACTGATTACCACCAGAACAGCTTCCTCACAGTCAAGTGCATTAGAGTCTTTCTCTGTTACATTAGAACATCTATTATTACAAATACTAGACAACATCATACTGTATAAAACACCTGGTACTAGATATTTCTTCTGCTTGGCATAGTTCAGTCTAAGATTTAAGAGCTCTCAAGTACATTACCAGAGAAAATATCATCACAGACTTGGCAGTGTTGGTCTAACCTAACTCTCTGTAAATCATAAGTTATTCTTGAGAGGTTCATCTCACTGATAAGCAAAATACATATAAACAACAGATGAAAATCATCTTTTATCCATGTTTTCTTTTCAACTACAAGCCTGTTCAACTTCAAACTTAATATGAACCTTGTGAAGCTGTGTATTTAGAAACAAAATGGATATGCCTGCTCTTATTCTCTTGTGCTGAAACCTACTGAAAGCATTTCATTGTATATTTGGATGGTTCACTTTCCTTCTATGTGCTTCAGTTGAAATAGCTGTTTGTTATAGATACTAGGTTATCTGAAAATGTCATTCCATGGGCAGATTATTTATTGAACGAGTACCATGAAAACTTTGACAGATAAGCACTGAGCCGAAAAAAATTACTAAAGAGCCTGAGACACATGTTTGTCTATAGTGTAAGACTATTAGAATACCAGACAAACCAGCAGAATGTTTGAAGTTTAGAGTTCTGTAATTGTTTCTGTGTTGTATCAGTGACCAAGATGTTTAGATTACAAATGATTCAGTCCTTCTAATTGTAATTAGGTACTGCTTGTTTGGTACAACTGTCCTCCTTAAACCACAGTGACATTATAATTGACCAATGTTTTGTTAGTTTGCAACACTGAGTTTGAACCACATTTTGTAAACCTGGAGAAGGCAACAGGAAGCCACACACACACGCACACACAAACGCACGCACGCACACATGCACACACACACACAAGATTTTTTATGTGAAATTGTGTGTTAAGACAAGTATTGTTTTACCTTAGAAAGGTAAGTTTTTTTTCCAATAAATACACATAATTTTTGTGATTTTATTGGCAACATGACCCTCTCAAAGTACAACAATACATATATATGAGAAAGTGAGTAACTAAGACGTTAGTGTGCTAGACAACCAGCAAAGGTGTCAGCAAATCATGTCTTGTCTATGATGATCAGAACACTTAACTCTTAAATAACCTATTCTACCATGATGTCAATAGTTGTATAGTTGCTTTTCGCATCAGAAAAAATAAACCTTATCAACAACATGGCTAGAAAGCATTATATAGGAGGGAGTGCAGAAAAGTTCTTGGGATATTGCAAAAGGCCTAGTTGGAGGCCAAACATTCCAAGTTCTTTTACAGGCTTAGAAAAACTGAAACACCACTGCAATAAGTGTGTGAATCTGAGAAGAGAATATATTGAAAAAGATCATAATTAACTAATCCTCCTGTATTTTCTTTTACCCAAAGCCAGGAACTTTTCAGCACCCTTTCATATACATATGAAACTATAATGTCATCTGAGGTCAGACTTTCCCTGACATTTCTAGACATTCAGTTTTTTTACATTACAAGCAATCATTAAAAATGTCTTGTAACCTTTAATGGTTTACTATGCCATCACCAACAATTTTGCATTCATGTAGTATGTCAAGGGAAAAGGCTATATCTAGAAATCACAAGGGATAAAGTATAAACTATAAGGAATAGAAGAAGTGGCTTAATTAGAAATTTAAATGACTTTACAAACTCAATTTTCCAAGAAATTACTGTCAATCTATGATGATTGTGTTTTACTTAGTCTAAAGATCAGTAAGTGTTACTACAATTCTCTTCATACTAACTAATAAAGAAATGAATATGCATGAGTAATTTAGATACTTCATAACAACCCACACATGTTTGAACGAGTGGAGCTTAGTTATATTTTATTCCTTACAATATATTAGATTATTCTACCCAATAAAAAGTATTATTCACAATAATGAGATTCATAAATCTGATGAGGAAAATGACAAAACCATAAAATCCAAAATAAAAATTTATAGCACATTTATTCATACGCTAAATACATGTTATTTTAATGAATTTAGCAAAATTGATCATTTCAATCCAATAAAAGCAGTTTTACAAAGGCTGCTCATCATTTAAACAAAATATGATTGTTTGTTGTGTGTTTTTTTGAGTGGGAGGGGACACTAAGTGGAATGTTTTACAATTCAATCTGCTGTACTGCATTAATAATTAACAGGGGTTTTATAAACAGATGCTCTTTATTATCATCAGCTGCCAGCAGAGTGGACTGGGTATATTTATTCATACCACCAAATCCAGAGAGGCTGTATCCACTTTGTCATGTTGTTCTTTGTTTTTCTATTACTGTCACAAGGCCTGAAATTATGGGGGAAGAGGCTAGTTGATTACAATTTCTGAAATGGAACTTATTTTATCAACCTTGAATGGATGAAAGTCAAAGTCAACCTTGGTGGCATTTAAACTCAATACATTAAGCCTGAAGAAATGCCACTAAGCATTTTGTCCAACATACTTATGATTCTGCCAGCTTGCTGCCTTTCACATTGTTGTCTTATGTCAACTGTAATTCAGAGTAGCTTCTCTTCAAGTTGGTTGGCCTACACTGAAGTATTTTGAACCCATGTGCCTTCTGTGCATTAGAATTTTTAAAAATACTTCTACATTGATAAGATTTCTCTTAAATGAGTTGTAGAGCTGAAAGATAGGCAGTGAATCATCTCAACAAAAGTAAAAGTTATAGGAACTTATGAGAATGAGAGCTGAATTGAAATAAATTAATGATTGAACATTTTGTGGATCTTTTTTAAAACGGGGGCCACATTTTTCATTAATGTTTTACGTAGTGCTTTTGGTACCGAAAGACTTTCAAACTTCGTATACTTATCTATTTTGTGTTATAGAACAGAAAAATATTTTTGTATTCGAATTTATTTCATGTAAACAATTGTCTTATTTCGATAATTTCAACCAATCACTGACGTCCATTCAGCCGATATACATTAAGTGCCGACTACATAAACAAACGATTCTTCATTTTATTTGCTTTTTTCATTTTAAATTTGCTTTAACCCTAACCCTAACCCTAACTCTAACCCTAGGGTTAGGGTTAGAGTTAGGGTTAGGGTTAGGGTTAATTGTTTCAGAATCGTTTGTTTATGTAGTCGGCACTTAATGTATATCGGCTGAATGGACGTCAGTGATTGGTTGAAATTACAGAAATACGACAACTTTAACATGGAATAATTTATGGATTTCTTTTTTTTTTAAGAAGACTAAGAGAAAAAGATGTTTTATATGACACATTCTACCAGTGATCCAAGTTTCAAAGTGTTTCGTTAATGAAAAATGTGGCCCCCGTTTTAAAAAAGATCCCATTTTGTTATATGAACCTAATGGATGAGATGTTTCACAATCCCATTTCAAGAAATTATCAATATTTTCAGTGATGTAGACTGAATAAAGAATGTATAAGAAGAGAAATATTGTATGATAGTGTGACTTAGGTATTGAATGTACAGAGCCTGGAGACAAGTAGAATGAGTATAATCTGTTAATTGTAATGCTAAAAGCATAAAAGCTATGTCAAGAGTGAGTAGCTGAACAGTTTACAGTGGAGTGGGTATGTTATTTAGGTAGACAAGTGCTGGAGAGAGGGAGTGCCATGTATTAGCATACAAGAGAAAGCTCGACGGAAAATAAATAAGATCATAGTTAGATCTTAGGATATTAAGCTTGATAAAGAGATGACAAAATTGCAAGACAAGTAGAGATACACTGTATGGTAAATCTATCCAACCCAAGTCTGTCTGTAAACAAAAGACAGATGATAACGTACAGTACATGCAATGTAAACAAGAAGCAGAAGTGAATATAGTACTCATTCAGGTTGATTAAAGTGTGAACTAAAGACGGGACACCTGTTGTTTGTCAAGTTAAAATAGGCAGAACTATGTACTTTTCTCAGGAATATAACACAATGGCTTTACTAGTAAGATTTAAACCCATAAATGTGTAATCAGCTGTCTAGTATTGACATTTTGACTCATAATGTACGTTTGTTTAACATCCAGAAAAGTGCATATCTAATTTGACAAACAAGTTTTATTTCCTTGTAGAAAGAAGTCAGATTGAAACCAGTGATTGGCTTTAACAACACTAATAGTGTGCTATTATTCTAAAGCTGCAATTTAAAATGCAGAACAGTTCAAACAAAATCTCCTTCAAATTGTATAGCTAATCATCAGCTTAGATTTATAATACAAGTCTACAAGTTAATTATAAACAGCTCATTGCTCAGAATATTTTTTTCATGTTTCAGGGTATGAACATTTAGTTGTATAAACTTTAATGATTTTAAAATTCTCAAAGAATGAGTTCAAGCTTGACATGATAGGATAATAGATGAGAGAAAAGAAAAGTATGCAACACTACATTTTAGATAAGAAGATCACTTTTAAATTCAATAAATGCTTTAAAAATAACTAGATGTAATACAGAACTAGATCTCTCTTAATGGAAGCTTCAGCTTTGCAAAAAATACAAACAAAAATTAACATTGAAATTCTCCTTCTTGCTAATATAAGAATATCTGATGGCATTTATTAAGTTATCAGGCAGATTCTATTCAGTTTGTTGCAAACGCCATGTGAATAGAAACCTATTACAGAACATCTTTTTAAAATTCTCATCATTTAATGTTAAAAAGAACCCATAGTATTAGAAATGTTGTATAGAAATGTGACTTTAAAAGTTCTCAAGCCAAAATTACTCAATCTTTCTGCTTTTTTTGTATTTCAATCTTTTTTACCAGCTGATTCTTTTAACAGGTCACATATGTTTGATGAAAAAGACAGACTGAAAGTTCACTATCACATGCCTGCATTTTGCATTTGCTTTAATTTATTGGCAAAAGTTCTAGAACTTGAATAATACCAGAATCTAGAACATTAACAATAAACAGGAAAAAATATTAAATGAATAAAATTGTTTTAACTATAGATTCCTTTGTTTTTTGCTTTTTTTCTTTGTCACAAACATACACAAAACTAATTTCAATGAGTTCTGACGAGTCACACTTTATTTTAGACATTGCTATTAGATTTTCTTTTCTTGTGACTTCTAAATGACTAAATAAAAAGGAAAAACTGTAGAGAAATGCCGCAATTGCAGTTTTATCCTCAGAACTGTCTTTATATCAGGTTTTAATCAAATTTCATCATTGATAAGCATAAGAATTTAAACATGATATGTGTTACAGATTTAATGGATCTATCCTCTATTGCTAAAGATTTCTAAATAGAAATCAATTTCCACCTCCACTCCAGCGAACAATACTTAGAGTCCTCATCCACAAGCTAACACTACTTATCTTTTTTTATCCTTTAATTGTTTCATTCAGGAGAGTGCACCCATGCTGGAGCACCACCTTAAAAAAGTTTTGTTAAATAAATCAACCCAGGACTTATTTTTTAAGCCTGGTACTATTAAGTTACAGGGATGTAAACATACCGATATTGGTTGTCAAGCAGTATTAGGGGACAAATACAGACATGAAGATGCACACACACACATAGATATACATATACAACAGGCTTCTTTCAGTTTCCATCAACCAATTCTGCTTGCAAGGCTTTGGTCACTTCAAGGCTTTGGTAACTTCAAGGCTTTGGTAACTTCAAGGCTTTAGTAGAAGACACTTGCCCAAGATGCCACACAGTGGAACTGAAACTGGGATCATGTTGATGAGAAGCAAACTTCTTACCACACTGCCATGCCTTTTCATCTTTTTAAATATTGTCCTTGAATGGATGGCTCTGAAAATACATACTTTTATTTGAATCAATATTTTATCTCTTATAGATCTGAAGCTCTTCCTAAGGTAAACTACACACTCATGAAATTATACTTATGCAGTTTCAGCTGAGTTTAGCAAACCAAGTAGAGTAATATTCATTGTATAATATCAGAGTGCAAAATATCTTTGCTATAATTTATCACCTTTCCTAACGACATTTCAACATGTTGTTTGCTTTGCAGAAATAGTAAAAGGACTTCTAACTTTTTAGTATCTAATCTGGCCATATCCAGCCCAAATAATTTCCCTGTTTTATGTTAAAACTGAACAAATCCAGCTTCTCGTACCTACCCTACAATGTCATTCTATAAATAAACACTCCCATCTTCAATATCTCAAAGTTAAAAGATAATGCATGATTAATTCAAAACAATGTGAATAGATAAGCATTACACTTGAATGAGTAATCTGAATGCTAAAGAGTTAAACCTCATTATTAAATATTGTTTCGCTTCAACTCAGCCCTAATTAAGCAAACCTAATTAATCAAATACATTCCACCAATGACCATCCTATCCTTTTGTATATCTAGGACATCATTACCAAAAGAGTCCTTTCTTTTTTTAAGAAGAACATGTCTGAAGGAAATTCTTTTGCTATTTCTATCAAGTTGAGTGATGTCATTAGTTCTCGCTCTATTATGTTAGTAACTGAAACAAAATTTAGCAAAAGACAAGTTAACCAACTGAAATTCTACATTATCATTAAATTGCATTTAGATTAAAAATTTGATTTTAATTTAAATATCAATACATTGATAGGAGCAGTCTTGATCAGAGTGATATTAAAATGGTTAAATCCAAAACTTTTACATCAGTTATTCAACTCATCATCATCCTCCTTCAACCAACCATAGGCTGGTCAGAACTCCATTGCCAATCTCTTTCCACACTACATGGTCTTGCATTGCTGTGTTCAGATCTCTAATATCCAGCTCTGAGTCCTGAGATATAGTATCTGGAAATGTCAGTTTCTCGGAGAAAACACTTCCAGAGGGATGCCATAGAAGCAGGGATGAGATAAACTCTTTCTCTGCTTGATGACAGTGGTCAGCAAATTGTTGCCGTTTCTGTTTCAGCTTGAGGAATATTGGTATCAGATTTCTGTTGATGTTACTAAGTGTTTAGTTGTGTAGTTATTCAACTACATGAACCACTCAACAAAATTTGGGAAAATCATTTTTTTTCCTAAATGTATTCTAACAAAACAAGTTTTGTATTTGGATTGCCTTTATTACACATGATTCCCCCCTCCGTTAGCTGGGAATTTTACTATGCCATATACACCTCTCCAGTTTTGTGAAGGCTTAGCAGCAAAGAGGTATATCAGAAGGGATAATGAAGAAATTTTGGTAGTTTTGACTGCAGCTTAGGCAAAGGTTACATGTAAATCGTTATTGCTCTATGTTCAATAAAATAAATTTTAATAGCATCACAAATTAGCAACATAAGCAACTAACTTTGAACCAATGTGGGAATATTTAAGCAGTCTCTTGATTTGCTTAAAACGGTAGCTAAAATACACCTTATCATCTTGAAAAGTTGCAGTAAGCATTATGTAAGGTAGTCTAACATTTACAAAAAAATGGGATGATAGAGTTTGATTATAGGTCTGACCAATTAGATATGACCTTGGGTTAAACAACGACAGCAACACCACAAGTAACCCAATGCATTTTAGCTTGTATATGCTCTTGGTATTCAACTACTTTTCACAGTACAATGCAATGTTTTCACAGTACAATGCAATGGAAATGAAAGTAGAGTAAACTTCATAAGTCAGCTGGTCATTAATGATGATGGAAAGAGATGACACTTGAAACTTAATAGATATATCTTTTTTTTTAACAGCTTCCACGTCTAGTGGGAGGGTGGGCGGAAGGAAGGAAGGAATGAAGGAAGGAAATAAAAATAGAAGCAAGGGAATTACCTTCAGATTGGAAACTTAGCTCAGATATTTGAAACAGTGTGGACTTCATTAAAATTACCATACAGCCAGATAATAGTAGTGGTATTAAACTAGGTGATCGCTAACGTCTTCCACCCATGAACATGAATACTTTTTATGATGGGTTTTAATACAGATCTGAGACTATGGAAGGAGATGTTAGAAAAAGGTACAATGGAGCAGGATTGAACCTGTAATCATGCTGTTTGTGAAATGAACTTTGTAACTACATATCTATACATATACACATCTGACTATTTCAATTAAAGTACTAGATATAAAGATTACCTTAATCCTGGTCCATGTAAAGTATTACTTTATTTCCCATTTTGTTGTCTAGAGCAACACATGGTTATTGCATTTACATTAAAATCACTTCAGAATAAATAGATCCATATCATATCTTTCTTTTTGAGTTCTTAATAACTCCTGTTAGAAAGATGATAACATGATGATAACAAGACTTGCACTTAGAAGTGTTTTATATAATATGAGTAGTATGAAGAGAGAAATCAGCTTTAGACTTGAAAGGGTTAATCACAAAGAATTTAACATCACTAAAAAGACTACAAATAAAATTAACATTTTAAATTTAAGATACTTTGACATTTCATTTCCATTTTCAATTTAAAATAGTATGACATTTTAAAACCACATCTTATGCCATTTCTTAGTTCAAACAATATCAATTTAAGTAATCTTGAATGAGTATCTACCTCCTCACCCCTTACAGATGACTTCCATCCTCAGCTTAATTTTGAATGGTTCTCAATTCATCTGTTCAAAATTCTGGCAATGTACTTTCTTTTTGTTCGCACTTTTTTTTGGTGTCTTATTATGTTAAAGCACGGACTGACAAACAGAGTATTGTCTGGTAACAATATTTTTATTTGACATATCACCTCGCTAGTTCTTTTCTATGGAAACAGGTGACTGTTTCCATAAAAGAGAAGCTGCAATTCTAATTCTGAATTAGCAAATATTTCTGAGTGAAACATTAGTAGAAAAATGAACACTTGAATATTAAACCAACTCTAGTTTCCTCATGTTAATTAGTACAATATTCTTTTTCAGTTTTTTTTGTTTTTATACTTTTGGTATTTGTTTTCTGAAGTTGGATCTACCACCTGCCATTTTTTTGTACATATATTTGGTGCACAAAACTATTTTGTGCTAAACTGACACTTTTCATAATTAGTATTTTACACACATAATGTCAAACAGAATAAATGTATGCAGTGTAATCTGTTCAAGCATGGAAACAACAATTTAAATCAACTATGATTTCAAGTAATATGATGACTGAGCATAGTAATGGCATTAATGTGCTTAAAAGTGAAACAGTTTCATAAAATATACCATTTACCTTTACGATGTAAATGTAGTAAATGCAGGTGCATAGATAATATACATCGCAAGGAATATGAAACTAGATATTTTGCTAGGTTATATGCCTAATCATACTTGTCACTCAAAAGTTGAAATCAATTAATTTGTAATCAAGTTGCTGTGCAGTCAACTCTATTCCAGTGATTTGAGATTTCCATATCTGCGCAAATTAATTACTGCCAAGTGTTCACTTATACTATTTCCAAAGGGGTTTTTACCAGATGTTTTATCAACTCATCCATAACAACGGTCAGTTGCCAACGTCTCATACGTTTCACTTATTATTATTGCAACATTGCACTTCACTCATACCTATTACACAATTAACAATCCATTTGCTGATTAAATGCAAACTGATAAGACATTAGGGTGCAAGCATATTAATTTCAGCATTATAATCAATAGATAAATCTCGACCATATTGTGTTACATTTGGACACACCTATACCCATATGCACAAGCACACACACATACAAATACATGTACCTGTGTGAGTGTGTGTATGTATGTGTGAGTATGTATGTGTGTATTTTTCTGAATGTAGAATGTTGAGCCTTTGTATATGTATATGCATATACATACATACCTATATTTATGTGTGTATATATGTTTATCTATGTATTTAGTATATATATGCACCCAAACACACACATATGTATGTATGTATGTATGTATGTATGTATGCATGTGGCTGTGTGGTAAGTAGCTTGCTTACCAACCACATGGTTCTGGGTTCAGTACCACTGCGTGGCACCTTGGGCAAGTGTCTTCTATTATAGCCTGGGGCCGACCAAAGCCTTGAGTCGATTTGGTAGACGGAAACGGAAAGAAGCCCGTCATATATATATATATATATATATATATGTGTATATGTGTGTTTGTGTGTCTGTGTTTGTCCCCCTAGCATTGCTTGACAACTGATGCTGGTGTGTTTATGTCCCTGTCACTTAGTGGTTCGGCAAAAGAGACCGATAGAATAAGTACTAGGCTTACAAAGAATAAGTCCCGGGGTCGATTTGCTCGACTAAAGGTGGTGCTCCAGCATGGCCGCAGTCAAATGACTGAAACAAATAAAAGAGTAAAAAGAGTATATATATATATATATATATATATATAGATAGATAGATATATTGTGCTGAGTCAAAAGTTTTGCAATATTTGGGTATTTTATTTGCTTTATTGATCTAGTTTCGACAAAAGCAACCTAGCATTCAGAGTTGAGGCCGTCGTGTTGCACCTTCTGAAGCCATTTTTCTGCCAGTTCTTTGATCCCATGCTGATACGAGTTCTTGTCCTTCGAGGCAAGAACTCCTGAAGAACTCCTTCACTGAAACTTCCACCTCCTCTTGTTTGATAAAGCACCCTGAGTACAGAAAATAAGCCATTTATTTCTGTTACTTGTTACTTGTTCCAACAAGTAACAATCTGAAAGAGCCAGATCCAGACTGTATGCTGGTTGTAGCATCAGTTTGATTGCTTCAAGGTTCTGGAGTTTATTCCAGATTTTTTTTTGAGTGGTATACAGTCTTGTATTGTTTTGCTCCACAAGAGCTCACTTTCTGTTAACCTATGCAGGGTAATTTTGCCACACAGTGACATACTTTCACTCCAGTTGTTTAAAGTACAGGTTGGCATCGATGGTTCGACAACCTGGAGCAAACTCATAGTGAATTATCCTGTCATAATTCCACCAGATGCAGAGCATTACCTTGTGTTTGAAACATCTGTGTGGCAACAGGTTCCATGTACATAAACATATATATCCCTGGCTGCCAGCAGATTTAGGGACTGCATTTCCTACATGCCAGAAGCTAACAACTACAGAAGGAAGCGCTGCAGAAATACTATTTGGTTTCCCCTACACACACACACACCTTCTTTCTAAACACAAAAACGCCTGTGGGTAGAATAGTCTTTAAATTAATAGATAAGCATTTCTCTAGCTCCCATATATACAGGCCCATTTTCAACAGGCACAACGTTAGAATTTCATTTCACTGCACCCCTAATATTAAGAGCATCCTAGTTAGCACCCCTGGGCCAGGGGAAGAGGCAAGATGTTCATGCAGGGACTGCAACAGATGCCCGGTGGGAGGCCATTGTAAAACCAAACGGTCATCTATGAAGCCAAAGTACTAGCAAACACTGGCAATACCACTGGTAGAAGCATTAGCAACTCTAGATAGGAGAACAGAATCAGTAACACCACCACCGTCGCCACAGTTTACAACATTGGCAACAATAACAGCACCAGTGACAGCATTGGCAGTTCCCCCGACGGCATCAACAGTAGTAACAACAATAGCAACATCGCCATCAGCAGCAGCATTGCCAATAGCTTCCCTAACGTCCACATTAGCAGGCCTGACAACCCCTAGAGCAGCAGCAACAGGTCCAGTGCCACTGCCAACAATAATGGCAACAGCAGCAGCAGCAACAGTGGCCCTAGCAGGAACACCAGCAGAACCACAGCTAATGACACCTCTAGCAGCAATGGCAACTCTCCCACCAATGATGAGGACCACAATAACAACAGCACCTGCACCATAACTGGCAATGGCGATACCATTACCAACGCTACCACCACCTCCAGCAATTCCAGATCCAACAACAACGATGGCAGTGGCAGCAACAACAACAACAACAACAAAAACAACACCAGCAGATACAGCACCGACAACACACACCCACAGAGATATGTTGGATGTTCTGGGAACTCTTTTAAGCAACATCTCTTCAACCACAGGTTCTATTTCAGAGTTCTGGAAAGGAGATACATAACATCACTGGCCAGCCACGTCTGGCAACGAAGAGATGATGGGATTCCATACTCAATCTCATGGAAAATCCTTGAGAACCGAGGCCTCTGCATCAACAGGACAAAGCATTGCAAGTTATGCATAGCTGAATGCGCAAAAATCAAAAAAGACTCACTCAAACCAGGGAACATCCTTAACTCCAGAATGGAGATTTTCGGGCCATGTTTACATTTCAGGAGGTTTCTGCTAGCCTTTTGGAGCCCACAAGATGGTGGCACAGCTGGAAGTTAAGAGCTGATAGCAAAGGGAGATAATCCTCAAATGCTACCTTTGAGTAGGGAAGCATTTTTTTCCTCCATATTTTAAGAGGTCTTGGGCCAAGAGGTTTTTGGGATCTGATGATACACCATAAAGCTAAACCCTTTATGGATGGGAAACCTAAGGTAATCCCATAAATTGGACTTTCCCATTTTTAATATATACTACTCTACATCAGAGTGGTTCTTCTTTCGAATTTGTTTTTTACAAATGATATACATATAGTGGCTGTGTGGTAAGTAGCTTGCTTACAAACCACATGGTCCCGGGTTCAGTCCCACTGCGTGGCATCTTGGGCAAGTGCCTTCTACTATAGCCTCGGGCCGACCAATGCCTTGTGAGTGGATTTGGTAGACGGAAACTGAAAGAAGCCTGTCGTATATATGTATATATATATATGTATGTGTGTATGTGTTTGTATATCTGTGTTTGTCCCCCGAACATCGCTTGACAACCGATGCTGGTGTGTTTACGTCCCCGTAACTTAGCGGTTCGGCAAAAGAGACCGAAAGAATAAGTACTAGGCTTCCAAAGAATAAGTCCTGGGG
>NC_068983.1:107481545-107493737 GCF_001194135.2 Octopus bimaculoides | reverse complement strand
TATTGGTTCAGCTGAATCAATTTGAAATGATTTAATAAAGAGAACACATTTAGTTACATTATATGGCCATGGTTTTAGATAGTTACGCTCTCGAAGACAAGTCAGGTGCTTTATCATGCTACTTGTCAATTCCGGGAAAATTATTGATACTCAAGCAGACTGTTCTGAGACTTACTGTACTCCGTATATTAAAAGACTACGTCTCACGCACACACATTGAAAATACACGCATATACATGAATACACACAACGAAAGACAGCGAAAATTCAACATTGTAAAAAGCCCCCCAAAACTGTTGTGGCAGAAGTCAACATCTCTGAGATTGAAACAAGACACTTATTTAGCGCCGTAAATAGTCTACACTCATCAGCACAGAAAGGAAAACCTATGTAGGTTAGGTGTGAGGAAGAAGTCGAACCATTTCTCCTGCCAAACAATACTGATGTAAGAAGGTCGAACCTTACGTTATAACAAACACTAACCAAAACCTGCAATATATGCCCTTAAATATATTAAGTTTTTTTTTTATGTTCTAAAATGTTATTTACCTATTTCTAAATTAATTAATTTCTTCGATCTTGCTGGGCAAATATATCTATCATATTTTCAATAGAAATCTTCTCTTTTCATCAATTGTTGTAATAAATCTTTTTCAATTGACATTAGTGCTAACCCAGACAGCCTTCTTTCTCCTGTTGCATTTCTTTGGTATGTTTTGATTCTACTTAATGCAGAAAAGGATCGCTCTACAGAAGCAGTGGTAGACGGAATTGTCAAAATCAACTTGCACAGATTGAAGGGTTCTGGCATAGCTTCAACAAGGTCACTGCTGTAAATGTAACTCATTAAATGACTTACACTTCGCATTTTAAAATCTTTCATTGAATACATCACATTGAGCTCACTTTGTCATCATATTACATAAAAAAAATCTGCCATAAGTCATTTTTAAGGAATCTAGAGTCCACAGGAAATTGTTTGCAATACTCATCAGCTTTGTTGAAATTCAAAAGTTCCATGAATTTAAACTCTTCTAAGGATGAATATCGTGCTTTTATTTGGTCAACTATTGTACTGATAATTTTGTTATAAAGCATTCTATAATGTCATTGGGGCTCAATAGATCTCTGAATTCTCGGATCTCTGAATTCCGATTCCTGCATCGACTCCATATTTTTCCCCTAACATATCATAAAAGATTTTAAAATTATCAAGTTTGTTTTCGAGTACAGTTCTAGTTTTATCTATTTGCTCTTTACAATACACATGTCATGACTTATGCTCTGGAGGATGTTAAATAAGACGTCAGTAAAAGAAAAAAATATCACTGAATACTTCTAACAAAAAATAAGAAATCAGGAGCTTTTAAAGTGTGTAAGAATCCAATTACTGAATTTATGGTGGTATCATCCCATGCTTCAGGATTTTCAATGATGTGTTCAAAAAGGTTGCATCTGAGTCAATTTCAACAAAACGAAAAAATAACGTTAGTCAAATTAATTTAAGGTTAATTATCTACTTCTGAAGTAAGAAATATAATTTGGATAATATTTTTGTTTTCAGAACACTCCAAAAATATAATAGTGCAAACAGATGCTTTGGATAAAAAAATTCAAACTTACCGCCAGATTATTCCACCATTTCGGCTGGCTAACTGAGGAATTATGGGATTGCTATTGTTCGGGTCAGAAAGTGGAACGAGGTTAGCAACAATTGTACACAAACAAAGAAAGAGAGGGGGAGGTCATCTGGTCTTCTCAAAGCAGACGAACGAGTCAGTGAGAGAGGAGGAAGGGGAGGCAGAATATTTCGAAAACACCTGGACGGAGTTTCTTTGGAAGAAAAAAGAAATTTATCTAATTTTCCGATGATATGGATGAGAAATTACAGAACATGCAGCGCGTACCTTGCATGCCTGAGAGTGCACGCCCCTGATAGATAGACAGAAATACAGTTCATGTACACTCGGTACCAATACCTGTCAAAATACTTACCACTATCCAAACACTTTACCTGGTGACATCAGAGACAATTGTGGCCCAAAATAGAGGTTCTATCCGCTTTCATATGTTGTATGTTGTGTACTAAGTGGTAGCAAAATGTTCCCAGACTAGTTCTGTAGCTCACCAACAGATGGCAGCACATAGTTGCATGTGCAATGAGAGCTAACAATGACCTTCATGAGGCAGTGTGCCGAGTGATATTACTATGTTTACTTTGCAAGTTGTGAAATTTGTGTTTTTGTGATCATGTGCTGTAGTCTGTAATTTTGTCATAAACAGGAACAAAGATCCAACATGAAATTTTGCGTTAAACTTGGGAAGTCTGCTACAGAGACATTGAGCATGCTACAGAGACATTGAGCATGCTTCAGCAAGCTTATAGCAATGAGGCAATGGGTCATATGCGATGTTTCAAGTGGCATGGGTACTTCAAAAGTAGCAGAACATCCCTAAAAGATGATGAGTGAACTGGAAGACCTGCCACGTGTGCCACCCCCAGAAATGTCATATTGTGCCAGACCATCAACGTTTTGAAGAGTTCAATGGTGGAAATTTAGTGAAAGTGATCTGTGGAGTATGAAGAATTGGATTCTTCCCAACAACAAGGCACCCTAACACTGAGCTCTCCTCACCAATATCAATATGATATCATTTCCACACCCACTCTATTTGCCATATTTAGCACCTATAAACTTCTATCTTTTACCCAAGATGAAAATGCAGCTCAAAGGCCACTGCTTTAACACAGCTGTCAAGATCTAGTGTGAATCGCAGAAGGTCCTCATCTCACCTATGGAAAACAGCTTCCACACCAGACTCCAAAAATGGCAGGAATGCTGGGACTAGTGTATTACTGTGTAAGGTGACTATTTTGAAGGAGACGGTGATAAAACTTAGCTAGATAAGTTATTTTTCATTAAACATAACTAGTCTTGGAACTTTTTGATACCACCTTATATTCTATTCAAATTCATGTCCTCAAACAGCATACTGTACCACTCCACTCTGTAAATCCTCCACCACCCTCAACCAAGTTTTTCTCACCTTAGTAAAAACATCTGCCTTAGGATACAAAAATTACCAGCCAAATCCAGCAATCATGTCTTCTTACTAGTAACCAATGATCTTTCACAAAAAAGCAGAGTAGCCAAGCCAAATCAATGTAGATTTTGATATTATGCACCCCCACCCACCTCAATTTGTGCCTTTTAGCAAAGCATGTAATTCAGTTACAGTAATATGAATGCACTCATACTTCCTCTTAAACTCATTATCTACCTAAACATCAATCTCTAAAGAAACACTACCTTTTTATACTACTTACATCACTCCTTCTCCTATTTATATCTCTCACTGAACCTTTCTATTGTAGTGGGCAGGTCTTAAGCACCATCAGTGGAAATGCTCTACTTTCAAACTCCTCAACCTCTCAACCTCTCCATGATGTTCTTACATAACAACTGTTCTCTTTCCCACCTTACCTCCCAAGCTCATGCTGTGTAACCCTCTTTTCCCTATGGCTAGTAGCATAGCACCATCCATACATCAAGAATAGTTCCCATCATCAACTCAGATGACATTTTAGGTCTAGAGTTTCATAATTCTTCTTATATACCACTTGTTTGTCCCATTTTACTTCAGTCATAGCCTAAATGTTGTCCCCTTTATTATCAATTTCAACAGTTTCGGACTCAACCAAAACCATTTCCAGATGACTTCTGCTGCTATCATGGCTGTTTTGTCTACCAAAATGTCATCTATGTAAAAGTCTGTGGACTCTTTCCCTCTGTTCATTTTTTCCCTGTATATTACTGAGAACTGTTGCCCTGATCTTTGATATGGAGCACAGTTTAAACTCCAGTCCAGACAAACAGTATATCTTGCCCTTATAATTCCCAATTTCTTAGCAACTTGAAAATGTAAGCTGGTTGATTTCAAGTCAACATGTTTAGAAGCTCCTGTCATTTGTCTCCATTCTTGCAAGGTCTCCCTTCATATATCTGTAGCCTCAAAGTCTGTGTGACATGTTAACTAGTCAACTTCCAAACATTTATTCTTTGTTGATCAAACCAATACATCATCATCATCATCATCCACATTTAATGTCTGTTTTCCATGCTGGCATGGGTTGGATGGCTTCACAGGAACTGGCAAAGTCAGGGGCTGCACCAGGTTTCATAGTCTGTTTTGGCTGATTTACATGGTGGGATGCTCTTCCTAACACCAACCCAACCACTCTACAGAGTGTACTTGGTGCTTTTTTCATGACACCATCACCAGTGCTTTTTACGTGGCACTAACTCCCACACTAATTCCTTTTATGTGGTACTTTGGTTTTAAGATCTCAATTTTGTTGTAGTGGACAGGTCTTTTCAAGTACCATCAGTGGAAATACTTTACTTTCAAATATCTGTTCCCAAAGCTTTAGAGTACTTCACATTCTTTGATCTATCTCTCCATGTCCCTCTTGAATCTAAATATCACCACAACCCTATTTTCAGAGAACATTCATGACAGCTCACCTTATTCATCACTGAGATGATTTGACTGTCTATTAGTTACTATCAAACTCCACACAAAAATTCCTTTTTCCAGAGCCCTCTACAACAGTTCTAGATCCCCTCTGTGAGGCTGTGCACTCATAATTTTTTTGTGCACCTCCAAATTCTACTCAATCCTTATTGAATAAAACTCCACCATCAGTCAGCCAATCATATCCATGCCTATCAACAATGCAATTTTATATGATTATCTTGACCAGGCCTGGCCAATTCGAATTACATCATGGGCCGCTTTAATCACAGAAAGTTTTTTGAGGTTCCGCTAGTATACTTTATGCATTAATAGACAAATAATCACTGCTAACAGAATTGAAAGCATTTTGCTTTCTCATGCTATTATTACAGTAATGAATGAATGATCATTGATTCAACATGAAATATTATCGTAGCAAAAACTGTAGTATCTTTCTTTTTTACTTTTCATTACAATCTTTAATTTTTGATAAAAGTTTTAGAATGTTTGTTTAAATAAACCCATTTCAAGAAAGCATCAAGTGAGCTACAGGGTAAAGTCTGCAGGCCGCATGCAGCGCATGGACCTCAGGTTGGCCAGCCCTGATCTTGATTGTCAATCACATTCTACAAACCATCATCCCTACAGTGCCGGTTCCCTCCACATGCTTCCATTGATTCCCGTCCAAGTTATCTACCTGCCTATAAATTATTTGAGCAATCTACATCAGTGCAAGCTCTGATCCTTTCCTATTACCAGGACTTCCAGAATAGGCAGTGAATGTAAGAACACTTCTGTTTGGTTTTTACCAGTGTAGGAGAATGCCCTTCTTTTACATCATTCCCCTAACTTCAAAATCTTGCTATATGATCAGTCTTGTCACATAAGTAGTAACTCAGTTCTGGCCTATGCTGCTTACAGTCCATGACCATATGTTACACTTCATACTTAAAGTGCACTGCCTCCTGAATAATCATATCCTGCTCTCTTCCACTTTTTACTCATTCATTGCTCAAAGTTTGCCCTTTCATTACAATTGCTACTGTGGCAAAGGATCTTGTTTCATTCACCATAAATATCCTAGCCACAGACACTAAATCTCTCACTGGCCTATATTTCTAGCAACTGCCCACAGCTTTACTGAAATTTAATCAAAATAGACTGTCACAAACTCTAGTTAAATTATTCTTTCTAAATATTTTCTGGTAAACTCAGCCTGTCTTCTAATCTCATTTAGCAAACACATCCACCAATCCCCCAGCTCATTTAATTCTTTCTAGCTTGTTATAAGCCACAAACAATCCACATTGTAAAAGCCCCTTTCAAACTGATTTCTCTTCACTCTGGTCTTCATTACTCGTCACCAAGTTCAAATCTGGCATATCACCTTTTAAATACAGGAGCGTAAAAACTCACTACATATTGCACTCTCTACATTTTCGTAGACAGTCTTACTTTCTTCATCCACAGAACCACACTTCTCTCAACATTAAACACCATTATCATTTTGCTACTGATCATATACATACACACACACACACACACAAACATAAACATTAATGTTTGTTTTTATGTTCAGTTAAAATAAAAACAATTTTACTTTGATCTGATGGGTTACTCTATACTTTAATAGAATACAAATTTAATTATTGTCATACAAGGATGTTGTTGTCTGTGACTTCAAAATTTCAGTCAGCTAAGCCATCATCAAAATGCAGTCTGACGATGGTTTAGCTGGCTGAAACTTTGAAGTCACAGTCAACACCATTCTTGTATAATAATGATGAATACACACAAACACACACACACACACACACACACTTATGTATGTATATATATGCACATATATATACACCCACATGCACATATATATTTCAAATTTAGACTTATGTAGCAAATGACTTGGTTAAAAACAGTTTCTTGAAACTAATGCAATTACATCATGATTGAGAAATTTTAGTCATTTAAAACTGTTCAAAGACTCTTGAACTCAATTATAATTCATTTCATGCAGTGTCAAAATTTCAGTCCCATTTATTGGAACCTGACTGGCACTGACACAGTTTTATGTTGTGCCAAGGAAAAGCACCACTGATGCTACATTTTTGGTAAGACAACTGAACGAGAAATACCTAGCCAAATATAAACCTCTATTTGGTTTTCATTGACATGGAGAAAGCCTTTGACAGGGAGAAACTAGTGATAGATGAGTGGTTGGTGAGAGCTGTACAAGCCATGTACAGGGATACTGTCTGTAAGGTGAAGGTTGACAACAAGTATAGGGCAGAATTCCAGGTAGAAGTAGGGGTTCACCAAGGATCAGTCTTCAGCCCTCTCTTATTCATCATAGTCCTCCAGGAAATAACAGAGGAATTCAAAACAGGCTTCCCCTGGGAGCTCCTCTATGCTGATGATTTTGCTCTAATAGCTGAGTCACTACCAGAACTAGACAAGTTTCAGGTGTGGAAGCAAGGTCTAGTAAGTAGGAAGGCAGACAAATTACAAATTCTTTCAGGTAGATGGCCCTGCTCAATCTGTAGAAAAAGCATAGGTAGAAACTCCATAAGATGTATCCAGTGTAAGCTATGGACACATAAGGGGTGCAGCAATATCAAAGGAAGGATAATTGGGAAGATAGTTTTTGTGCATGGCAGATGCAAAGGAGCAATAAACACTGAAAATGTACAGAAAACAGATTCCATCACATGCCATGGGGGGAAAAAACTATAAGTAGTTGAAAGCTTCCGTTATCTAGGAGACCAAGTCAGTATGCTTTGAGAGCATAGCTGCTAGAATAAGAATAGCCTAGTCAAAGTTCAAATAGCTCCTACCTCTGCTGTTAACAAAGGGCCTCTCATTCAGAGTGAAAGGTAAATTGTATGATGTATGTGTGTGAACAGCCATGCTACACAGCAGTGAAACATGGGCTGCAACTACTGAGCACATGCATAGGATTGAAAGAAATGAAGCAGGTATGCTCCGCTGGATGTGTGATGTCAGTGTGCATGCACGCCAGAGTGTAAGTGCCATGACAGAAAAGTTGGACATAAGAAGCATCAGACGTGGCGTGCAAAATAGATGACTGTGCTGGTATGGTCATGTGTTGCTATGGATGAGGATAGTTGTGTGAAAGAGTGTCACCCTCCCCCCAAACAGTGGCGGGAACATGTGGAAGAGTTAGACCCAAGAAAACATGGGATGAAGTAGTGAAGTGATGAAGTACCATTCAAAGTACCCTTCAATCATCGGGCAATATGCTGTGCTTGAGGAGACCTGTTGAGTCAAGTGAAATCATAGTCATAGCTGAAGCCAGAGCTGCTTGACTAGCTCCTATCCTGGCAGCATGTAGAAAGCTCCATTTGAGCACTATTTGAGTGTGGAACCATTTGAGCGTGATTAATGCCAGTGCTGTCTGATTGGATCCTGTGCCAGTGGCACATAAAAGCATCATTCGAGCATGGTAGATGCCAGTGCTGCCTGACTGGCCCTCATACTGGTGGCATGTAAAAAGCACCCATGAAACATGTGGAGGGGTTGGTGTTAGGAAGAGCATCCAGGTTTGTGATCTCTGAGTGCTCTTGTTATCATTCTTATTGGAATCTTATTTTTCAATTGACTTTCCATGCTGCAAACTAAATTGTTTAAGATAATTAGCTTAGCTTTACTCATTAGAATTATGTCATTTTTCTTCTTTGACTTCATTTCTTATTGGTCAAATTAATTTCATAAAAATAAAACGAGATTTCTATAATAGTTTGTTTATCTTATTAATTGCAAATCCTTGTAGGACACAATCTCCAGTGGTATATTTTGCACAGAAATATGGGTAAATTTTAATCAAAATTTGTTAAGAAGTATAGTGGTTTATTTAGAAATAAGCATTTTTAATACCAAAGCTTAATACTACCAATAATTTTTATTGACTTTTGATTGACTTAGTTAGAAAGTACTATTGTCAATCAACTGATGTTTGCATTTATACAACAAAAATATGAGAAATCAATATACTTTTCAAACTGTTATTCATTGGCTTGTTTTGAGTATCTTAATACGAACTCTTTAGAGCCACAAAATAAAATAACAGTAATCCAGGATTAACACAGTTCAACTCAAATTTAAACTATTTTCATAAAAAAAGACATCTCCTGACTGTTTTCTTACTAGGTTTAAATTAATTGTGTTTACAAACATGATACATTATAATTCACCGAAATGTTGCTCATGACCCACTTTTTTTCTTTGATTTTTATAAATGTATTGTAAGGAAATGTTTAGAAGCCATTTGAAAATGCAAATGCAATTTGTTTTCACATACTTTTGCTTTTAAAATTTATCTTCCACAATTAAGGATTTTATTAGCAGAAAAAGAAACAAAGAAGCAAAAAAAAAAACAAGGAATTATTATAAAATGAAAAATATGTGCGGTCAAGTCAAATTATACTTATATGTCTAATATAAGTAAGAATATCTCCAACAAAATTCTATGTCTATTTAAATATTTTATATGTATGTGAATCTCAGAAGACAAGACTATTTGACGCTAGTAAATTGCAAATTTTAGTAGTTACTTTTAGAAACGAAGCTTAATATTCACCAAGAATATATTTCTGTGAGACTGTCTCAGCTGTAGAAAAGAGAGAATATAATTGATAAGTTGCTTTATTTAAAATAGTATATTTCTGATTTCAAAATTCAGTTCATATTTTAGAAGAAAAAAAAATGGGAAATGTTGTCAATAAAGTGACACCAATTTGCTATAATGAGATAAATAAAAATAAAATCATTCTCCAAATTAGCTTTCCTTTCTATAAATCAAATAAATAGTTAGTTATTTTTAGATGGTTGTAGGTGGAAACTTTAACTTCGGTGTTACATTGAAGATTTTCTAGGAATTTTTACTTTAAACTGAACAAAGCTATGAATATACATGTACAGGCACATGTATTTGGGGTGTATTTTCAAGTTCTTCTAATTATCGATTTAGAACATTATTACCATTCATTTTACATATTTTGTACTATATATAAACATAATTTTTGGTCATTTAAACATTTAACATTTTATTTATAAAACATCATTCAAATTTACCTTCAGTATATTTTGTTTGAATATCTATGGTATATCATGTTGGTGCATCAGTATGCATGCATGTACATGTGCATGTACATGTGCATACATATGTTTTTATGTATGTATATACTTATGTATGACGATGCATGATTTTTCTTTGAGTTTTATTTAAGTTCTTCTTGAGAGGGTTCAAGCCAGTTACTAATAAAGCAATAAGACTTTTTGAGTTAAGAGAGTTCCCATTGTTTATAAATATGTGGTTGAGTTAGCATGTTGGTTGAACTGTCAAGGCATACACCCAAGTGTGTGCATCTCTTCACATAAGAATCTCAGATGGAGAATTTTTGGAATGTCTTACAAATCTTCATATGTATGTAGATAACCCCTTTCAGTCATGAATGACAATGGGATTGTGCCTAGAAAGTTCCCTTCCAAGGCACAAGTCCAGAAAAGGTTGTTTATGGAAGACCAGCAGTCGTCCATGCAGACCAGTCTCCCCTCTCCCCACTATTGATGTTGTCCAAGGGAAAGGCAAAGGCCAATACAGCTTGGCACCATTTAAGTCACAATTCATTTCCACAGCTGAGTGAAGTGGAGCAAAGTAAAATAAAGTGCCTTGCTCAAGAACACAACACACAGCCCGGTCTGGGAACAAAACTCACTACCTCGTGACTGTGAGCCCCTGTGTGTATGTTTGTATGTATGTATGTATGTATGTATGTAGTGAAATATGTGCATGCTTGGGTTGACATTAGTTATAAGACTGAAAGTGGATAGATGGAAACTGTGTGGAAGCCTGTTGGCTGGACAGGATTTTTGAGTGAAAGGTCTAATCTTGTTATACTGTATTATACTGATTCCTTTTCAAAATATATGATGCATACTTAACCACTTCTACCAAAAGTCCCACTCATTTCAATTTGAT
This sequence comes from Octopus bimaculoides, assembly GCF_001194135.2. Lineage (NCBI taxonomy): Eukaryota > Metazoa > Mollusca > Cephalopoda > Octopoda > Octopodidae > Octopus > Octopus bimaculoides. The sequence continues at coordinate 107,483,224 of NC_068983.1, read as the reverse complement.
GGCTTGTGTACCTCAATCAAGCTGAGAGCTATACCAGCAGGGCACAAGCTCCTAATAGAGCTGTCCATGTTGGACAGTGTGATGGCTTATATTCATGCTGGACTGATCAAAAAATAGATGCTAGTCTGATATGGACCAACTCTTCTCAACGGTAAAAATGGAATGGCATAAAGCCAACACCCATCTCTAAGATTAAGGATAGTTACAAAAGCAACAAAGACAATTCAGAACCAACAAGATGTGGGAAAGAAGGATGCAACTGGAGAAAAGCAGGAAAGAAATCCCAGAGCGCAGTGGAGTAAAGTCATTAATGGCCTATGCTCCACAGAGAGTGAAAGGCTTTACTAAGAATACTAAGCTACATTATAATTCAATGAGAAAAGAGATCAATTCATTAAACAAAAGGAACACTCACTTGGTAAAGTCTACTTTGGCAAAGTCATTAAGGCATAAGATAAAATATCTTGTGGTATTTGTTATGGCTCTCTGAGTTCAAGTCTCACCTTGGTTACATTTTCCCTTCATCTTTTCAGGGTTTCAGTTCATGATGATGTATTGATGGAATAGTGAGGGCACATGACTCAGTGGTTAGGGTATTCAGCTCATGGTCATAAGGTTGTAGGTTCAATTCCAGATTGTGTCTTTGAATGGGGAACTTTATTTTCCTACTGATCCAGTTCATTCAGCTGGCAAAAATGAATAGTACCTGTATTTCAAAGGGCCAGCAAAATCACATTCTGTGTCACACTGAATCTCCCTGAGAACTATGTTAAGGGTATGCATGTCAGTGGAGTGCTCAATACCCTTGCATGTTATTTTTATGAGCAGGCAGTTCCATTGATCAGATCAACTGGGATTCTCATTGTCATAACCTACAGAATGCCACTTAGTTATTGATAGAATAGCTAGAGCGTTAGACTTGATACATTGCAATATTTCTTCTGGCTCTTTACATTCTACTTTCTAGTGTGGTAGAGCTTTAGTCTATCACTGGGTTAAACACTATCATAGATTGCAACCATTTGAGCCAAGTCTGAATCATATCTTACTCACTGGAGCATTTCCCCCACTTTAAGATCAAGAAACCTATAGTTAGGTAAGAAACCTATAGTTAGGTAAGGCATTTTGCCTGTCTTTACATTCTGATTTCAAACTCCACCGAGGTCAACTTTGCTTTTCATCCTTTCAGAGTTGATTAAATAATAAGTACCAGCTGAATAGTGGGATCGATGTAATCAACTTATCTTTCCCCTGAAATTGCTAGCCTTGTGCAAAAATTTGAAACCATTATAAATAAATGAACTGACAAAAACAAATTATAGAAAAAAATTAATATTCAAAATGGTATTCAACATTATATTCACTGGCATTCAACATAATACACAAAGATTTCTAGCTATAAAATAGGTGAGTGAATTAGGAAGGAAGTGAATAAATATACTCAATTTTTTGAGACAATTGAATTAACCAATTGACATGTTCATGAGTTAATTATTTAATCAAGGATTAGTCATTTAGTTAAAATTCATGTATGAGAATAGCAATGGGATCCAAAGAAACACTGCCAAGGATTTCAAAATACAGATTGGTATTAACATTATTCAAGACACAGTGGAGAATAAACAAAAGATGCCAACCTTGAAAGTTGTTTATTTTAGTATTGTAATGACAGAATTAAC
>NC_068983.1:107480472-107481419 GCF_001194135.2 Octopus bimaculoides | reverse complement strand
GTACAAATGTCCTGTTTTCATAAGTTTTGAATTAAAATCTTCCACCAAACCTTAGTCACAATTTATGTTCCTAACACTAGCTGAATGATAACTAAATTGTTATACTTAAAGTGATTGAAAGAAACACAGAGCATCTCAAAATAAATACAGTAACGAAAGGTTTAATGAAAAATAAATAATGGAAAAGTAGAAATTAATTATAAAGGACAAGGAGACTTTTTTCTGCAAAATAGGGGACAATGACACTTTTTTTTTGCAAAATAGGGGTAGCTTATCCTGTTCAGGCTATATTATTAGTATTATCCTGCATTTGAGAATTTAAAAATCACTTCTGTAATATAAATAACAGTTTTACTAGAACAAACCTTTATTTCAACAGTAAGAACAGGATCTGATGATACAATCTCCTCCTCACTGAAACAACTGTAACCACTTTTAAACTTACGTTATATTGAATGTCATTAACTTATTTGTCTTCTATGTTATTTTGGTCAATAATTACTCACTAACTACACCAATGATAAGTACCTGAGTTCCTACACTCATTGGACCTTATTAAATACCAGTGTTAATGTGTGGATAGCTAGGAATTTGTAGTGAGTGCTGCATATATAACGAATATACCAAGATATTACCAAACTCAAACTTAGATTCAATATATACATATGCACACACACAATAACACAATATATATGAGTGTGTGTGTATATACACACATATCTATACATACATACATACATAGAGAAGGCTAAAGATCAGCATAAAAGAAAATACCTATGCAGAACTATTGAGAAATCTATTGTTACTCTAACCAGGTCATAAGTTCAGGTTTGTCCCTGTAATTTTGGGGGCACTGGGATATGTGACACTGCCTAAGTACCAATCTAGGCTTCTCAAAACCAGAAAGGAGAAAGCTGATTCGAAAATTACACATTTAAACCATCACC
>NC_068983.1:107470497-107480128 GCF_001194135.2 Octopus bimaculoides | reverse complement strand
TGTGTGTGTGTGTGTGTGTGTGTGTCTGTGTTTGTCCCCCCAACATCACTTGACAACCGATGCTGGTGTGTTTACGTCCATGTAACTTAGAGGTTCAGCAAAAGAGACCGATAAAATAAGTACTAGGCTTACAAAGAATAAGTCCTGGGTCGATTAGTTCGACTAAAGGCGGTGCTCCAGCATGGCCACAGTCAAATGACTGAAACAAGTAAAAGAGTAAAAAGAGTAAATGAGTATGCATACATATACTCATACATACATACATACATACATACATACATACATACATACATACATACATAAATATACACAGAAGAGTATGATGATATGAATGAAATTTGGTTGTTGTAACTCATAGATCAAAACAACCACACAGAGGTTCCCTTAATATCATATAATTCACAGGGGTAAAATGTACATGCACAGGATATTTATTTACACCTGGTTTTATTGGAGCAAGTGGAGTTTAAATGCATTGGCAGATGTGCCAGTAACAAGATATACTTCTTTGATGATAAGTTGGCAAGTCATCAAGTTGGGCAGCTGCAGTATTGAGGTATTTTAAAATATAACAGTAAGTGTCATATCCTGGATGTTGTTTCTCTAAGAATATAAAATAAATATAGATACTGTTTGGTCTTAATTACAACTAATCAATGAATATAAAAATGGTCATTATTAGTTCACTGGAGAATATCCACATAAAAAAAAAAAATAATAATTAACCAGGTTGACATATCTGATTTGAGCACATGTTGAAATGACTGCTGCTACAATTCACTAGACACGTGCATGCACGCACACACACAAACTCACACACACACACATGCATGCATGCATATGTATATATACATATATATATATAAGTGCATATGCACTCATATATGTGTGTGTGTGGAGAGAGAGGAAGAAAGAAAAGGAGAGAGGAAGAGAGGAGGGAAGAAATAAAAAAGAGATTGATAGGTAGATAGATAAATAGATAGGTAGATTGATTGATTGATTGATAGAAATGTGTATATAGTCTGTCTCTCTCACATATATGTATATATACATGTGTGAGTGAGTGTGTGTGTGTGTGTGTGTGTGTGTGTGTGTGTGTGTGTGTGTGTGTGTGTGTGTGTGTGTGTGTGTGTGTGTGTGTGTGTGTGTGTGTGTGTGTGTAAACATATGTATGTATAAATGTGTGCATAAGCATATCTATGCAGTAACATTGACTTCTCCCTAACTTAGAGGTAGTAGTACTACATACAGCTTGTCCATAGGTTCTAAAATTTTTAGCCTTCCCATTCTTCTGTGGTAGAAAGAGAGAGAATGTTTCAAAATCAATATGGTTTCTTTGTGGCTGAGTGACACACACCAAAGTTCAGGGAAATACGAACATCCAAGATCCCAAGTTCAAGCCACACTAAAGGTGGCATTTCAAAAACTTCAGAAGGGCACCAATGTGTCACAACCTAGGAGGTGGGTCTGATTCCCTTAGAATGTCTGGAACTAATGAGTTGGAACACTTGCTTGATGAGAGTTCTGAAGATTTCTCCTATTGTTTGCTTGCTTCATTGTGAGTTTCTTCTTAAACTCATTTCAAACTTTAAAATATTCAGTGGGTGATTTTTATACTTGAAGAATTTTTCTAGCTATAAATGTCCATTTTACTGAAACTCTCAAACTACAGACTAGTGGAATCATTAAAATATCATATGCGCAGGTGAGGCTGTGTGTTTAGAAGCTTGCTTCCCAACTACATGCTTCCAGGTTCAGTCCCACTGTGTGGCACCTCGTGCTAGTGTCTTCTACTATAAATGCAGGCTGACCAATGCCTTGAGAGTGGATTTGGTAGATGGAAACTGAAAGAAGTCCACTGTATATATGTGTGTGTGTGTGTGTATCTATGTGTGTGTGCTTTGTGTCTGTGTTTGTTCCCCGCCCTGTCACTGCTTGACAACCAGCGCTGCTGTGTTTACATCCATGTAACTTAGCAGTTTGGTAGATGACACCAATAGAATAAGTACTTGGCTTACAACGAATGAGTTCCGAGGTTGATTTTTTTCGAGTAAAACCCCTTTAAGGCAGTGCCCCAGCATGGCTACAGTCAAATGACTGAAACATGTAAAAGAATAAAAGAACAACGCCTTGCAGTGTTCATTGTAGATCTTTGTGATACATACAAATACTACAGAGACCAACTTTGCCATTCATCCTTTTAGGTGGGATAAATTAAGTGCGATTCTGTTCTAGTACTGAAGTCAGTTTCTCTCCCATTCACTTTCAGTTTGAAATAAATCCACAACAGATGTTCTTGTGGTGGTCTTTGTAGCTAAGTGACACACATCACATTTGAGGGAAATAGGATCACCCAAAGTTTCAAGTTCAATTTCTCTCTCTCTCCCTTTCTCACCATCTTCTCCCCCCACTCTCTCTCTCTCTTTCACTTTTACTGTTCATTGTTTTGTACCTGTCATTCAAAAGCCCAGCCTTGTCACACTATTTCACACTGATTTGGCCTGAGAGTTACATTACAGGTATATGTGTCTTTGTGAAGGTGAATGGCTCAGTGGTTAGAGCACGGGGCTCATAATCATGTCGTAATGAGCTCAATTTCCAGACCAGGCTGAGTGATGTGTTCTTCAGCAAGACCATTTATTTCACATTGCTCCAATTTACTTAGCTGTAGAAATGAGTTGCAGCCTCATTGGTGCAAAGCTGTATCAGTCTAGGACAACATCAATGGCATGGAGAGGGGAGACTGATATGTATGGATGACTGCTGGTCTTCCATAACCAACCTTGCCTTGAATTTTCTAAGTGCATGGGATATATATATATATATATATATTTATATATATCTTCCATTTAATTCTTTATTGTCATTTACATACTTCTTTCTGTATTTTTCCTTACATTCTAAAAAATTCTTTTTCCCTTATTTCACCTACCTCTCCCCTACCTTCGTAAACCTACCAGTACATACGCCAACATACACCTCCACTACTTCATACTGTAAACAAACTCATAGCACACAATATACATTCCTCAACTGAAAATCACATGTAATGCTTATTTATTCACATTCTTTTGAATTAATCATGCAGTATCTCATAGCTCTGAGATATCAATGGTATGCTTGTATTTAGAATGACATTATATGGTAGGTATGAGTGGCTGGATCTGGGCCAATTTGAACATAAAACAAGTGGAATATTTAGGCCAGACATGGCCACTTTAAAAGCTAAAAGATTAAATGAGAAAAGGAAGAGTTTTGGCAATTTCTTTTGCCTCAGCTGTAGTCGAGCTGTCTTAATGGAAATTGCCAAAACTGACACATCAGCACTAAGATTTCTCAATCAGTGCTTTTTGGATGATTGTGGTCCTTGTTAGTGTATATGTTTTCATTCATGTGTGTTAGCTACAGTATTAAAGCTGTTTAGCTCTTATTTCTAGCAATGTAGGTGTTTCCCGACACCCTACTCACATTTAGTGACATTTGTAATTCACCTTTTTGGTATGAGTTAGACAGTTTCTACAGTTGGATACTCTTCCTAACACCAACCCCTCTGTGAGTGTAGTGGGTACCTTTTATAAGTCACCACCACTGGTGATACCTGTATGGATACTGTTATGTGTCATTGACACAGGCCACATGTGTGTGTGTGTGTGTGTTGTACATTCTCTCTCTCTTATATGCATCTTTCTTCTCTCTCTTTCTTTCTCATCAGTCTCTCTCTCCTATTTCTTTCTTGTTCTTGTCAATCTTTACCTGGAGCCGTACAAAAAGATGATGCTCCATAAATCTCAAACAATTTTAGATAAGTTCTCTGCCCCTCAAAGATAATGAATTATGAGACAGAAGATAATATCTCTCATCCTTCCAGTAACTTTCATTCCACCATCATCACCCCTCACACAGTAGTCAACATCTTTTGTTGTAAGAACATATCATTCTTATTTATTCCTTAATGTATTTATCTTCAAACGTTTTTATCCAGACATATTGCACTGTGTATATTTAGGAATTGTTATTTCTGCATATAAAAATTGTCATGTTGTTTTTCATGTTTTCTTTTTCTTTGTCTTTTCTTTAATTCGTTTTTTTTTTTTTTTAAATCTGTCAGAAATCATTCTCATTTTATAACATGAAAATCAATGGGAAAATTAATTTTGCATTACAGGATTTTGTATAACAACAAGATTTTCTGGGAGCACATTAATCCCAAGACATGAGGGATTCTCAATTCATTTTCCATTATTTCATAATAGTGTTGTCTACTGTGATGTATGAAAATATTTCATTACATTTCCATAGCATGGTCATTGCTATAAATCCACAGTATCCCCAAAGAGTATTATTTTAAAATCTAACAAGATATGCGGCATTACATCTTATGAGACTCCTACCAATTGTTTTTCTGCATATCAAACATGGCCATCTCTCAAATGGTGGTGGAGTCCTAACTTCTTTCCTACTCACTAAAACGTTTGCTTTTACAGTGTTTACTATGAAGCTTTTTAGTTCTTGATGTTACTGACACATCTGAAATCTTTGACAGATTTTTCTATGGGATTTAGATCAACATCATATCAAAGTTTCCATAGAAACCTGGACATAAAAAATTCTGCTCTGACACAAGCTGAGTACCAAAGTAATAGACACTTGTGTGCTAAGTTACTTGTGTGCTAAGTTACTTGTAACTCTAACCTTGTTGACAGCATCTCTGTACAGGGATTGCATGGCTCTCACAAGCAATTCATTCACACCCAGTTTTTTAGTTTTCTTAAAGATCACTAAACAATGGAGGCCGTTTCCACTTCCAGGAATGCAAGATTGAGTGACTTGTTATTCGCTAAAAACTTCTCCATTAGATGTTGCATTTGGAAGACAGCATGAATGGTACACTGCCTTGGCACAAACCTTGTCACTTTTTGTGTGACTGAACCTTGCTTCATTCCCAGATCTGATCTACTAGAAACTCCCAGTTGTCTACATTATAAGTCTCTATCTCCTTCCCCGTTTCAACATATATGGCATTTAGCACTTCTTTGAGCCTATGCCTGGCTGAGAGATGTTTCAGCTTCCACATGTTCCTCTTCTAGAATTTCTTGTGTCTCTGCAACTATCAAGCTCATTTATATAAAGCTAATATTGTTTACACATATAACCTGTTGTCTTGTATTCTATTTGCAGATATCCTTAAAGCTTTGCTGCACTGAGATAATATTGATCTCTTTGTAAGTAGGGAGACTAATACTATCTAAGAATCTGTATTGAAAGAGCTTACTTTTCGCTCAGATGTTATTTTTTCATCTTCTCAGCTTGTACCATAGACATTAAAATTTTTGCACTGATGTACCAGTGATAGTAACGATAGATTTTAGTTAAATAGTACAATGTGAAGAAAGAAATAACAATCTATGTTAGCAAATAAGTACAAAAAGTTAGCAAATTATTAATTTTTTACTAGTTTATGGTCTTTTTACAGTTCATCAAAAATTTCCTACAAAATTCTGCTCTGGTCATAGACTTGGTTACAAAAACATGTAAAAAGCATGAAATCCATTGAAGATTGTATCCACTAAAATGATTTCCCAAGTGATCTCCAGATGCAAGGAAAAGAAGAATGTTTGCAAAAAAATCTTACTGCACATTGGACTGCACAAAACATACACAGTTCCACAACTAGTGATGAAAGAAATACTGCCATATGGAGACTGTTGGCTTAATTATAAGAACTATGCTTTCCTGTAAATACCATAATGTTGCTTTTTTTTGTTGTTTTTTTTGACCACTTAGAAAATGTCTGGTAGAATGTGACATTTGTATGCTCTCCCAGACTGTTGACATTGAGGTGGTTAATGTTTAATTTGAACATTTGTAAATCAATGCCAAGGTGGGACGTAATTGCATAGTATTACAGATCTAGGCAAAGAAATTGACCAAAAGTTTAGCATGGAATCTAGAATCTAATAATTGTGACAGAGTAAAAAAAAAATGTAAGGCAAAGAAATTGGCATGCTGATTGGGCCAAAGCAAAAGTAGTACATAGCTAGGCAGTTCAGAGAAGAAGAATCCATTGTAGAAGAGACAGAGAGAAGAAATATCTTGTCTTCTTGTCAATGATATGTTGATGTGCAACTTTTTGATGATCAACTAAATAACCTTCCTTTGTCTGCAGCTTAATTAGGGTACTTGTGTGTATAGCAGACATAAGAATTGTGTAATCCATTGTGAGGTGCCACATTAGTTATGTAAAGATTCGGTAACTGATTGAGTGTGAAGTATTTTCTGGCTCTGAAGACACTGCCTAATATTTGAGTTGCAACATTGGCAAGAATTCTCACTATGACAATAATATGAGACTATGAGCCCTCACATTTTAAAAACTTTGGAAGATTTAATTATGTACTGTTCATGTATAGGAAAAGCATGCCAAAGAAGTGCCTTAACACTTTAGTATTTAAACTAGCCATATTTGGCCAAAATATTCTACCTTTTTTCAGTTCAAACTGACCAGATTCTGCCTCTCACACCTACCGTACAATGTCGTTCTAAAGATAAACAGTCACATCATTGAAATCTCAAAGCTACAAGATAATGCATGAGTAATTCCAAGCAATGTAATCAATAAGCTTTACATTTGACAGAAAAATTTGAATCTTAAAGAGTTAACAGCGCAATAGGCCCTCAGGCAAAGCAATATACACAATCACAGCATACATAGATTAGGAAAGGATTGAAATGAGTCCTATACACATGTGGGGCTCAAATATCTGCCCAGTGTGCCCATGCCATAAGATAGCACTCTGTGATGCAAGGCTATTTTGTTGATACATGTAGCAACTTTATTATGGTAATAATTTGGAAGTCTTGCTGACTTTGTGCCAAAATTTGAAACCAATAATTAGAAAGTTTAGCTTATCATGTCTTCCACTGAAGGATATCTTCATAGAGGCAGTGCACAAGTAGCAGGACATGTCTGGTTTGAATATAAATAATGCTTGTGTGCTATGTATTAAAAATCAATGAAGGGTAGTGTCTGAATTGAGTGTATGAGATAATAAGCAGGTTATTAATATACATATGGAAGATTATGGAGAACATAACCCATACTTCAGGTAGATTAGTGTTTGATTGACTTGTGAGAGTCATGTCAGTGCATGTAATAGAGTAGTCTGATGCAAGTGGTGAATGACGGATGTTTTTATGGTTTCTATTGTCATTTAGCCTCATATCAGCTCTGATCAAGCAGAACTATGATCAAAGTTATTTCATCTCATCTTTTTCCAATGACAGGGAACCCTGGACTACATTGTTCACATTGTTTAATGTGACTTTCCTATGATAGTGGAGCATGATTAAAGGAGATTTGACTGCTATTTCTAGCAACGTGCATGTGAGCATCGATAGCAGCTGGGCATACCATTAGACAATAAACAGAAGAGGTGAATGCATAAGTATATTTGTGTGGATCTAAATGGACAACATCTGTTTGGTGAAATAGTGCTGTATGTCAACAATGTTGACTACCCATGACAGGAAATGACCAAAAATAATATGGAAAGAAATGATGAGACCTGAGTTCAACATGTTAAACCTCACAAGGAAGACACAGACATGATTGGAATATCAAAATACCATACTCCAGACATTTCCAACTTACTCTAGCATAGAAAATGAGTATGAAAGCATCAAAACATCAATGACAATGATAATCATAATGATGATCTAGTTTCAACTCCTATTTGAGACTATTTTGCATGTTACATATACGACTAATGTCTTTAGAAAAAGCACCACATTCTTCCCCTTAACTGGAGAAAGCTATGGAAAATCATTCCTATGTACTCTTCATGACACTATAACAGTGTCAGCGTAAGCAATGTCTTGAAATGCTACTTTTTAAAAACATGTTATATTTACTATTCTCTAAGCTGTGCTTATAGATTAAAATTAAGATGAGATTTAAATTTTGTTGAAGCACTTGGGATTATTGTAAAACTTTTATGGCTACAAGATATTGGTTTTAGACTACAAATATCACTAGAGCAATTGTGTTGTGTCCCTAGGCAAATCACATAGCTTGCCTTAGTTTGTATTACGGACAACAGATTACGCCCCTACTTTATAACTGAACTGACTTGTTTAGAGTGGGCAGAGTTTAGAACTGTATACACAGTTGTTCAAAAAGTATGCAAATATTCAAAGTTACATAAACAATTACTCTTTTGCTAATACAGTATGAATGGATGCGAAATAAAAAGAAAGACATGCACTTGAGTTCAATCAAAGCAATGTAATTTTTCTAAGCAAATGACGTATTTGATCTGACGAAACTTTGGTCAATTAAAGCTAGATGCACTTCATATAAAATATGTCTTCTCTATCATTTATTTCATCTACTTTTGTAATGTTTACGAAGAGAAATGATATCGATTCAACATTATCTAACACCCCTAAATACTTAACATGAAATAAACTGTAGTTTGTTCTCGAGACTCACTGTTGTCCTAATCAACATAGGCACAACATCAGCATGAAGCAATAAATGTCAAAACTAATTGAAGTTAGTCTTACCATATCATGAAATGAAAAAGAATTCCTTATAGAAGGAATAATTACAGTTCTTAGTGGAATGCTTCTGCACTATTTAATCTGTTCACTTTTAATTCTTCAGATATTCACTTCTTTTATGTGTTGTTGCTGGGCAATTATTAAAGCATTTATTTTAAGTTCAAACTGACCTTTGGAATAAAGGTTTAAAGGAAATTCAGTATTAACTAATAAAGCAGATCTAGTGCAAAGAATATTTCTTGTAACATCCAAACAAGATGCTAAAATAGTTATTGAAATGAAGCCAAGAAGTAACTTAGCAACCTTGCTCAGAATGCTGGTATGAAGTGTTAAGTACAAGGACAGGTAAAATGACTAAATATCAAAGGCTTTAGCCAATACTTGCACATGATATTCATTCATTCATTCATTCATTTAAAAATTCAACATTAATGGACGTTATATACTCCATGCAAAAAAAGGCACCAAGCTAACGATGAGTTGTCTCTATGGTACAAGTAGCCCAAAGAAGGTTTGGCAGAAAGTGGAAAGGACAGATCCTAAAAATTTGGTGTTTCACAAATCTGAAGACAGGACTGAGAAACATGAAAAAATACTATAGTATGGAACATCCAACCCATTCCTGTTGAATATGTTCACTAATATGATGCTGGAGAAATAATGTCAGCAAAAACAAAATTTGCTATAGCTCCAAGGGAAACTTGAAATTAAGAAGTCAGAGATGAGCCTGAAATAAGTGTATTGTTTGTATTTTTCCCTCTCTTCGAAACGTCAGTACTTTCTCATCCTCACTCTCCCTTAAAAATGCCTAAAAATCATAAGTGAAATGGAAAATACACATTGAAAACACACGCATATACATGAATACACACACAATGAAAGACAGCGAAAATTCAACATTGTAAAAAGCCCCCCACCCCACCCCACCAAAAAAAAAACTGTTGTGGCAGAAGTCAACACCTCTGAGATTGAAACAAGACATTTATTGAAAGTGAAACAAGACACTTATTTACGGCTGCAAATAGACTACACCCAGCAGCACAGAAAGGAAAACCTATGTAGGTTAGGT